>NC_053156.1:54446993-54479493 GCF_016835505.1 Polypterus senegalus
ATTTATAAACAGTGTGGGAGAGTTTTATAAGGGCTTAAAATATATAAAAATAACCATAGAAACATATGGTTTCTACTTCGCGGATTTTCACCTATCGCGCGGGGTTGTCTGGAACGCAACCCCCGCGATCGAGGAGGGATTACTGTATTACTAAAATGTGAAAAAGTTTCTGTTATAACACTGTGTTTACACAGATTACTGTAGAAACAGAACACACATGAAATGCGTGAGTTCCAAATAACGATTTATTATTTCCACTCTAAAACTCGAGCAGTTCAATCACTCCCAGATAATCAAACAAGGCATGAACTGGGAAAACTTAGTGAATGTTCTGCGACGGTGGTGGATGGAATAGCTGGCTGCTTGTCGGCACATTTACAGGACAAAATACGCTGCCGGAGAGGTGTGAACGGATTTAAGGTGGGCCGCATTTACAAGTTTTCTCGTAGGCTCTGGTAATTCTAGTGTTAAGTGTAATTTTATTGTCAACTAGCAAAATACCCGCGCTTCGCAGCGGAGAAGTAGTGTGTTAAAGAAGCAATGAAAAAGAAAAGGAAACATTTTGAAAATAACGTAACCTGATTGTCAATGTAATTGTTTTGTCATTGTTGTGAGTGATGAGTAGTGTTGTCATATATATATATATATATATATATATATATATATATATATATATATATATATATATATATATATATATATATATATATATACTACATATATACACACACACATACATACATACACACACATATATACACACAAATGTATATATATATATATATATATATATATATATATATATATACATACATACACACACAGACATATATAAACATATATATACATATACATACATATCTACATATATACACACACAGCTATTTCAGATCAGTGCAATACGCTGTTTGTTAAACGGTTGACTCCGCCTTGCGTGCAATAACAAATCAAATCATTCAGTTGTCTTTGCTCATATGTCATTTTAGAGCTGGACGCCTGGCATCTTTTTTGGCCACAAGTTCGCTTCTGTTTGGTGTGAGGTTCTGTGTTGTGGAGATTCTCAGGATGGATTGCAGGTGCTCATCAGTGAGGCGACTCCTGTGTGCTGTTTTGTTAGTCTTTATCACTGAGAAGAGCTTCTCACACAGATATGTGCTACCAAACATGCACAAGGTTCGAGCCGCATGTAGACGGACTTTTTGTTCTTCAAAGTCACCAAAGCGCCGTGCAAACTCAGTGCGCAATAACTCTAGCTTCGCAATAACTTGCAGCATCATAAGGTAGACTTGATTAACGCGTAAGTGTTCGGCAAGGCAGCTGAAGCGCTGCATTATGGGATCTGTAGTTTATTGTGTTACCAGCGCTTCATATACCCGGCCATTAATAACAATAATACAGTATATAAAATGATCTCGGGCCGGATATAATTACGCCGGGCCGGATGTGGCCCGCCCTTGAGTTTGACACATATGGACTAAATAGAACTTGAAAAGATATATTTTTTCAAATGTGATCGCAATTCAGATAGAGTTGACGCAAGACTACAGCCTGCATGCCTCAATGAGTCATCCTCCCTCGCTCTTACTTTTTACCGCTCATCTAATGAATACACTGAGTATGGCTTTACCAAAACAATCATTGATGGCAAATAAAGTATCCATTATTCGAGTATGTAGAGCGGATATATATATACATATATATATACCCGCGTATCGCAGCGAGAAGTAGTGTGTTAAAAAGGTAGAAAAGAAAAGGGAACATTTTAAAAATAACGTAACATGACTGTCAATATACAGTATTTGTTTTGTGAGTGTTACTGAGTGTTGCTGTCATCAAGGATTTGATTATCATTATTTCTTTCAATCAGGTTCGTATTTGTAGGATGTGTTGTGTTCAAGTTACATTCCGTGTTTGTCAATCGCTGTAAAGATGACAGGTTTCGTTCTTACTGCATCAATAAACAGCTCGTCTTCTTCTTTATCTGAGACCTGACACACTGCATGCATGGGTTTTTTTTACACTGTCTTCCTTTAGCGGACATTGACTTTTTCCACCGTGTGCTTTGTTTCCACAGTAGCTGCATTTATGAATATGCTTATCAGACGCTTCATATTTTTGCTGCCTTTTCAATTGTGTAATTCGGTTTTGTTCAGCTCTTTGGAACTGTTGCTTTTATCTGTGCACTGCGCCAGTTCACGTGAGCCACTCGTGTACATGCATCGAAGGTTCCCAGCTGTGCTGGTGCCATCTCGTGCTATGTCCATAGCTTTATTTAATGTTACCTTAGTCCTGGCACTTAAAACTTTCTCTCGCAGTTTCGCTGAGTTTGTGTCAAACACCACCCTGACCATCTCATCTTCCTCTCTATAAGCACAGTCCTTCACCCGTGAATATTTACCCGTGGCAGTTTGCTATTGGATTGCCGCTGACGGACGGCCTTATATGGGCAGGCACTAAATTACAAACGCCAGCGCAGCCTGTCTATGAACTTAATTTAAACTGTAGGTTTACATCGTGCTTTGTTTCCGAAGTAGCAGAACTCATGAATATGGTTGTATATGTCACTCGCTCGCTTCTTATTGTTTCGCTGCCTTCTCAATTATATAATGCATGTTTTCTTCAGCGCTTTTTGAGGTCTTCCTGGTTTTCTATGTACTGCGTGATTACGGGAGGCTGATGATGTCACACTAAACTCCCCCACGGCGTTGAAGCTCATCTCCATTACAGTAAATGGAGAAAAACTGCTTCCAGTTATGACCATTACGCGTAGAATTTCGATATAAAACCTGCCCAACTTTTGTAAGGAAGCTGTAAGGAATGAACCTGCCAAATTTCAGCCTTCCACCCACACGGGAAGTTGGAGAATTAGTGATGAGTCAGTGAGTGAGTGAGGGCATTGCCTTTTATTAGTATAGATGATGCTTCAAAGTCATACTAAGCAGTACTTGCAAATCAAGTGTAGCCTCAAGTCTTTCATCAAACATGTTGCTGTCAAAGTCAAAACTTTGTTAGAATCTTACTCAAGCTTTGCACATAATGGTGTCTAAAGATGAGCTGTTACATACCTATTATATTCACTACTGCTTATGCACAGCTGTGACATGTAGTACAAATTACAATCACAGACTACTACACATCATTAGAATGCTCTGAACCTTGGCAGTGACTTTCAGTTTATGCAGTGGAACACCTAATGTATAAGTGGTTAATGAGTTCACCTCATGATTAACAATGGATTTTGTATTTCAAAAATGAAGGTATGATTTATACTCTGTCATGTGAACACAGATAGACAAATGGAGCATTTTGTTTGTTCATACTCTACATGTATTATCAATTTAATTTTTTTTTAAGATGATTTAAAACTCCAATGAAAACCTGGAAAATCTGACTGAACAGCTGGTATGAATTTAATCTCATTATAGCTGCTTTATTTTGATGCTTGCTAAAAATCTGATGATTCTGTTTTTCCCATATAAGACCTGGTCAAGCCTTTTTTTGAGCTTTGTCTAAAATTTTTTTTTTTTTGTAAAATGAAAACAAACCACCATACTCAATTTTAAATAAAACCTCAGTATGCATTGCATATCTTTAATATCTTTTAGAAACCCTTTACTTACTGTACATGTACTGTAATGTTTAACCTATTATTTGCTATTCCCTGTTTGTGGCCATTGATAAAAAAATGTTTATTTAAAAAGTCTCTTTCACATGGTTGAAGCCAAGCTTTTTTCTGTTTACAGTATTCATTTTGATTCCTTAACAAGACGCATAACAAATTCAATGTATTGTCATTTTGTATCTTTTAAAACTTTTGCTAACAAAAGTGTTGCTTAGATTATTAGACAGTCTTCTATTATGGCTTACAGTTCAGTTTGCATGTACAACAATACATATTGGGGCTTTTATAGTAATGAATAGGTTTTATAAAGAAAGTTGTGTATTAATTGGGTGGGAATTGCCAGCTAACCCTAAATAATGTAAAATTTCTTTTTTAAATGTATACAGATTTAAAGGCATAATTGTGTTAATCTATTACTCCAAATAAGAAAAATCCTTGACCTGGTTCATCCCTTTGAAAATGAAATAGATTTAATGTATCTCTTCAGTAAGAATGGGGATATTTTGAATGGCTTGAAATTTGGTTTGGAATTATGAGTATTCTGCACAAAATTAGTCATTTTAAATTGTTAATGCATGGATTTCACTTGTATATTTAGCTGGTTAGCAATCTCTTCTTTCAAGAATGTTCCTGGTTTGTTATTTAGGACTTTTTTTATTGTTTACAGTTTACGGTTGCTTGTATAGGGATTATATTACTTGTTGCAGTTACTCTTGACAGGAATTTACAGCTACAAAATTCGGCAATTGGCTGTTAAAAACTATTAAATTGAAAGGTAGAAACAGACTGAATTATATATACAGTACTTGGCTCTAATCAATATAAAAATTCAGCAAATTGACTTGGATTGTTTAGTACATTTGTTTTTAGTTTTGCAATTTTTATTTAATGAGCTGACCTCTAACAATTTATGGTAGGACTGTAATGCTTAAAGACACCACAGGTGAGGGAAACTGTTGAACTGATGTTGGTTGCAGAAACAATGTCTGTGGGATCTCCTGGCTTGGATAAGTGGTAGTGACAGGCACAAGGGGAGTGCAACATAAATGCTTGCAGAAACAAAAGCTCAAATTTGGGAGGAGGTTGGAGAGGATAGCCTCAATGTTGTTCTGGGAAACTGTTCAATACCTCAGAAGGGGAAGGCATGACCTTGTCCAGACCGTGTTTATCAGGGACAGAGAGAGAACAACAATGAGAGCAACATTTATTTATATAGCACATTTTCATGCAAATGTTGTAGCTCAAAGTGATTTACAGGATGGTGAAAGATAAAAAAGGCAAAATATATAAGAAAATAAAATTAGGCAATACTAATTAACATGGAATAAAAGGTCCGATGGCCAGGGAGGGAGGACAGAAAACACAAAACAAAAAAAAAAAAATCTGCAGGGGTTCCTAGGCCACGAGACCGCCCAGCCTCCTCTAGGCATTCTACCCAACATAACTTCAATCAGTCCTCATTGTATTCATGTAGACCTCTGGCCTTTAATCCATCAATGTAGGGAAATCACAGTGCTTTGATCGGGTGGTGGTGGTGCAGATCGCCACCACAAAGTGGTGGTTAGTACGGATTTCAGAGCCACCATCAATGATAATGATAATTAATTGAATATACAGAGCATCAGGATTAAGCTAAAATGAAGCTATGAGAAAGCCATGCTAAAGTAATGCGTTTTCAGCAGTGTTTTAAAGTGCTCCACTGTATTAGCCCAGCGATTTTCCTATCGGCAAGCTATTCCAGATTTCAGGTGCATAACAACAGAAGGCTGCCTCACCTCTTCTTTTAAGTTTAGCTCTTGGAATAATAAGCAGACACTCATTTGAAGATCTAAGGTTACGATTTGGAGTGTAAGGTGAAAGACATTCTGAAATATAGGATGGAGCGAGATTATTTAATAAGCATAAGCAGTATTTTAAAGTCAAGTCTAAATGACACAAGTAACCGATGTAGTGAGATCAAAACTGGAGAGATGTGCTCAGATTTTCTTTTCCTAGTTAAGATTCTAGCAGCTGCATTCTATACTAGTTGCAATCGATTGATGTCTTTTTTTTGGGGAATCCTGCGAGGAGTGCGTTAAAGTAATCTAGTCGACTGAAAACAAAAGCGTGAACTAACTTCTCAGCATCTTGCAATGTTATAAGAGGTCAAACTTTTGCTATATTTCTTAACTTAAAAAATAAAACATTAGGGATTTCCTCAACCTGGTGGAAATGTCCTCCTACCTCACATCTGAAGGCAATGTTGGAATACATCCAGTGGGAGATACCCCATTACTTTTGCCAAAGTCTATTGTGAACTGAGGACTGCTGTGGTGGATAAGGTCTAACTGGATTGTTAGGATAGCGTGATTTTATATATACAGGTAAAATTCCGTTACAACGAATATCTTTACAACAAAATTTTCATTACAACGAAGTATTTTTATGGTCTCGACGGTTTCCCTATATTACGCGAGTTTATAGTAATCTCGTTATTACGAAGTACATTCAGCAGATACTTTCATTCAGGTATTTCAAGGTCTTTTGGGCACTTTGTTGTAATGAATCATCCACAAAGCAGTTAGTTCTGTGGTTGCAGCTCTGTTGTGCACAACAATCCACCAAACAGAAAAACATTGTAATGGTTTCTGAGATTGCTGCTGTCATAATTGGTTTGAGTTTAATGGTTTGTTTCAATTACGATAGTATTTGTAGGACTTGTGTTGAAGTGACATTCGGCATCTGTCAAGCGTTGTAAGTATACAACCAGTTTCATCGATAACTTCACATCCAGCTTTTGAAAGTTTAAACATTCATAAACATCAAAGTGTCCACTACTGAAATCTAAGATGTTTAAGAGGCATTGGCGGTTGTCCAAAGGTGTAAAATTTTTGGCCATTTCGGTACACTTGAAAGTCGACAACCGAACAATTCAGCGGCAGCCATCAACTCACATGCAGAACCATAGGTGAAGGGCTTAAGCATTTCACTCTTATAGTGCTCCTGTGTAGTATAATTATTTCCTGTACCGTTATCAGTCCACACCTTTTTACCTGTCCCAGTCATTCAAAACATAAGACACAATGTTTCTCCAGATATCAAGAGTGAGCCTGATATGGCCGTGCAATATGTAACACAGAGAATGGAAAAGATTGGTGCCATCTCCGGACATAGAAACCACTCAGTAAGTGACAGTTCTTTGATCGATGGTGATCACCTCGATAGACATGTTAATGCGGGTACGGTTGGAATGATAAAGGAAATGGGTACCTGAACAATGTAAAGTAAGTCTAAAATACCTACACAATAACTATAATCGTAATAAATGAACAGTAAAACAGCGGAGAAGCCGTGGATTAAATAAAAAGGCAGCAGTTATCAGCAGGGAGACGTGAATCCCGTGGCGAAGCAAGGAAGGGAATGAAGAGACTGGAGCAGACGAACGGCCTTATATAGGCAGGCAGCCAACAAAGTGGGAGTTGTTGGGATGGGGGACCCAACGCCGCCTCACACGGTGACTGAGCTGCAGGCTATGGACATATATTTGTACGTAAGTAGGATTCAGTTAGCGCTGGGAACCCGCACACAAATTTCTTGAAGATAGGCCCATAAGTAACAAAGACTGTTGAAAAGTTCAATATGGCGGCCGATAGTGGCATCATACCACCGAAATAAGTACCAAATTTCAGCCTTCTACCTACACGGAATTTGGAGAATTAGTGACGCTTGGAAAGTTCAATAGGGCGGCCGACAGTGGCATCATACCACCGAAATAAGTACGCACATCGGTTTCGGTTAGTGCAGGGAAACCGCCTACCAAATTTCGTGAAGATGGGGCCATAAATAAGTTCAAAATGGCGGACGTTGTCGACCGTTATCGACCGTTATGATCGTTAAGCGTAGAATTTCGAAATAAAGCATGCTTAACTTTTGTAAGTAAGCTGTAAGGAATAAGCCTGCCAAATTTCAGCCTTCTACCTACACGGGAATTTGGAGAATTAGTGAGTGAGTGAGTGAGTCAGTCAGTCAGGGCTTTGCCTTTTATTAGTATACTAGCAAAATACCCGCGCTTTGCAGCGGAGAAGTAGTGTGTTAAAGAAGCAATGAAAAAGAAAAGGAAACATTTTGAAAATAACGTAACCTGATTGTCAGTGTAATTGTTTTGTCACTGTTGTGAGTGATGAGTGTTGTTGTTATATTTACACACACACACATATACATATACACATATATACATACATATATATATCTAAATATATACACACACATATATACACACACATACATACATACACACACATATATACACACAAATACATATATATATATATACTGTATACATACATACACACACATATATAAACATATATACATATGTACACTGTGTGCACAATTATTAGGCAAGTGAGTATTTTGACCATATCATCATTTTTATGCGTGTATTCCAACTCCAAGCTGTATTAACTTGAATGCTTATTGGATTTAAGCACGCCAGGTGATGTGTATTTGTGTAATGAGGGAGGGTGTGGCCTAAGGAGATCAACACCCTATATCAAGGTGTGCAGAATTATTAGGCAGCTAGTTTTCCTCAGGCAAAATGGGCCAAAAAGAGATTTAACTGACTCTGAAAAGTCAAAATTGTAAAAGTCTTTCAGAGGGATGCAACACTTTTGGAATTGCTAAGATATTGGTGTGTGATCACAGAACCATCAAACATTTTGTTGCAAATAGTCAACAGGGTCGCAAGAAACGGTTGAGAACAAAAGACGAAATTAGCTGCCAAAGATTTGAGAAGAATCAAACGCGGAAGCTACCAGGAACCCATTATCCTCCAGTACTTTCATATTCCAGAGCTGCAACCTACCTGGAGTGCCCAGAAGTACAAGGTGTTCAGTGCTCAAAGACATGGCCAAGGTAAGGAGGGCTGAAACCCAACCACCACTGAACAAGAAACATAAGTTGAAACGTCAAAACTGGGCCAAGAAATATCTGAAGACAGATTTTTTCAAAGGTTTTATGGACCGATGAGATGAGAGTGACTCTTGATGGACCAGATGGATGGACCTGTGGATCAGTAATGGCACAGAGCTCCACTCCAACGTGGAGGTGGGGTACTGGTATGAGCTGGTATTTTTAAAGATGAGCTAGTTGGACCTTTTGCATTGAAGATTAACTCAAAATCAACTCCCAAACCTACAGCCAGTTTTTCAAGACACTTTCTTCAAACAGTGATACAGGAAAAGACCATGATTTTATGCAGGCCAATGCTCCATCACTTGCATCAAGTTCTCACTGCGCGGCCAGCCAGTAAAGGCCTTAAAGATGAAGGAATAATGACATGGCCCCTTCCTCATCTGACCTAAACCCTATCGAGAACTTGTGGGCACTTCTTAAACGCTTAGATTTACGGGAGAGAAACAATACACCTCTCTGAAGAGTGTCTGGGAGGCTGTAGTCACTGCTCCACAAAAAGCTGATTGTCAACAGATCAAGAAACTGACAGACTCCATGAATGGAAAGGCTTATGACTGTTATTGGAAAGAAGGGTGGCTATATTGGTCATTGATTGATTGATTTATTTTTTTTGAAATGTCAGAGATGTTTATTTGTAAATTTTGAGGTGTTTGTTTATTATTCTCACTATAACAGATGAAAATAAACAAGTGAGATGGGAAAATTTTCATTTTTCCTTTAGTTGCATAATAAATCTGCACACTAATAGTTGCCTAATAACTGTGCACACATATGTATTCCCTGATGATGTTCACACTCACATTTCCGTTAGAAACATTCAGGTTTCAGGTTTATTAACATTTTGGATTGACTGATAGCACTGTGTTTGTTCCATATTAAAATTAATCCTCAAAATACAACTTGCCTAATAATTCTGCACTCCCTGTATGTATATGTATATATATGTTTATATGTGTGTGTGTGTGTGTGTGTATGTATGTATATCTACATATATACACACACAGCTATTTCGTATCAGTGCAATACGCTGTTTGTTAAAACGGTTGACTCCGCTCTTACGTGCAATAACAAATCAAATCATTCAGTTGTCTTTGCTCATATGTCATTTTAGAGCTGGACGCCTGGCATCTTTTTGGCCACAAGTTCGTTTCTGTTTGGTGTGAGGTTCTGTGTTGTGGAGATTCTCAGGATGGATTGCAGGTGCTCATCAGTGAGGCGACTCCTGTGTGCTGTTTTGTTAGTCTTTATCACTGAGAAGAGCTTCTCACACAGATATGTGCTACCAAACATGCACAAGGTTCGAGCCGCATGCGGACTTTTTTTGTTCTTCAAAGTCACCAAAGCGCCGTGCAAACTCAGTGCGCAATAACTCTAGCTTCGCAATAACTTGCAGCATCATAAGGTAGACTTGATTAACGCGGTAAGTGTTCGGCAAGGCAGCTGAAGCGCTGCATTATGGGATCTGTAGTTTATTGTGTTACCAGCGCTCATATACCCGGCCATTAATAACAATAATACAGTATATAAAATGATCTCGGGCCGGATATAATTACACGCCGGCCGGATGTGGCCCGCGCCCTTGAGTTTGACACATATGGACTAAATAGAACTTGAAAAGATATATTTTTCAAATGTGATTGCGCAATTCAGATAGAGTTGACGCAAGACTACAGCCTGCATGCCTCAATGAGTCATCCTCCCTCGCTCTTACTTTTTACCGCTCATCTAATGAATACACTGAGTATGGCTTTACCAAAACAATCATTGATGGCTAATAAAGTATCCATTATTCGAGTATGTAGATCGGGATATATATATACATATATATATACCCGCGTATCACAGCGAGAAGTAGTGTGTTAAAAAGGTAGAAAAGAAAAGGGAACATTTTAAAAATAACGTAACATGACTGTCAATATACAGTATTTGTTTTGTGAGTGTTACTGAGTGTTGCTGTCATCAAGGATTTGATTATCATTATTTCTTTCAATCAGGTTCGTATTTGTAGGATGTGTTGTGTTCAAGTTACATTCCGTGTTTGTCAATCGCTGTAAAGATGACAGGTTTCATTCATCGATTTGTTTCTTACTGCATCAATAAACAGCTCGTCTTCTTCTTTATCTGAGACCTGACACACTGCATGCACGGGTTTTTTTTACACTGTCTTCCTTTAGCGGACATTGACTTTTCCACCGTGTGCTTTGTTTCCGCAGTAGCTGGATTTATGGATATGCTTATCAGACGCTTCATATTTTTGCTGCCTTTTCAATTGTGTAATTCGGTTTTGTTCAGCTCTTTGGAACTGTTGCTTTTATCTGTGCACTGCGCCAGTTCACGGAGCCACTCGGTGTACATGCATCGAAGGTTCCCAGCTGTGCTGGTGCCATCTCGTGCTATGTCCATAGCTGTATTTAATGTTACCTTAGTCCTGGCACTTAAAACTTTCTCTCGCAGTTTCGCTGAATTTGTGTCAAACACCACCCTGACCATCTCATCTTCCTCTCCATAAGCACAGTCCTTCACCCGTGAATATTTACCTGTGGCAGTTTGCTATTGGATTGCCGCTGACGGACGGCCTTATATGGGCAGGCACTAAATTACAAACGCCAGCGGCAGCCTGTCTATGAACTTAATTTAAAGTGTAGGTTTACATCGTGCTTTGTTTCTGAAGTAGCAGAACTCATGAATATGGTTGTATATGTCACTCGCTCACTTCTTATTGTTTCGCTGCCTTCTCAATTATATAATGCATGTTTTCTTCAGCGCTTTTTTGAGGTCTTCCTGGTTTTCTATGTACTGCGTGATTACATGGGAGGCGTGATGATGTCACACGAAACTCCGCCCTCACGGCGTTGAAGCTCATCTCCATTACAGTAAATGGAGAAAACTGCTTCCAGTTATGACCATTACGCGTAGAATTTCGATATAAAACCTGCCCAACTTTTGTAAGGAAGCTGTAAGGAATGAACCTGCCAAATTTCAGCCTTCCACCCACACGGGAAGTTGGAGAATTAGTGATGAGTCAGTGAGTGAGTGAGTGAGGGCTTTGCCTTTTATTAGTATAGATATAGATATGTATATATATGTGTGTGTGTATATATATGTATTTGTGTATATATGTATATGTCCCTTCTTTCTCCCTGTATTGAATTGTTGTTTTTGCAATGCATGGAAAGAGAGAAACAACTTTTTCTACCTTGTAAAAATCCCATTTTCAGTTTTTCGAGTTTGAAACCTTTGTCTGTATTGTCGATGTATCCGTGTAGTCAGCTTCTTGTTAATCTACATACCTTTTATTTCTTGTGCAAGGACTCCTTGTTAATTCTCAACAGGCATATTTTACAAAAGGTAAGATTAGGGATGATGCTCAAACCTCCTCACAAAGTTTAAAGGTAATACAACTGCAACCAGAGAGAGATTGGTCCAAATGAATAGATGCTTTAGGGTTGAAATTAAGTTGCTGCTGAGGCTTATGGTCAAAATACTATATGTTTGGAACACTAGTAACTTTCCTCTTTTTAGCGACAGTCACTAGTATAATGAATAAGGTTGGAGTTTTGAAAGTCATTTGTTTCCATATTTAACCTTGATTGACAGTTCAATATCAAAATGTAATTACAAATTCAAGATCTGCATTGCTGTTCTGCTGTGCCGTACTGAAGTCAGTTCTGTGTGAGAGCGGGTGATAACTGGGTAAAACATTTTAAATTGAATTAAAAAAAAAATATCCTGTTTAGCCTGCCTGTTTAAACACACTGTCACTCTTTTGCTAATGAGAATAAGGTAATATATTTACATATTTAAATGAAATAAGATATTTGGATAATCTTGCATTCCACTGTTTGTTTGAATTTGGTTGTCTATCCCTTTTGAGAGAGGGGCATTGTGGGTAGGGCTGCCAACAGAAATTTTTTAGCCTGAGACAAAGTTACAGTTTGGGCCCCTGCCATAAAAAAAAAAGGTATATTGCATATTGTATTAAAAGAACGAAACAGAAAAATTACGTACATATTGTATTAAAAGAACGAAACAGAAAAATTACTTAAGTTCAAAACAATACTTTTTTTATCATGATACTTTACATTTTTAACACTATTTTTTTAGCAGAATATTATCATATATTTTTAATATAATACAAGTACATACACTAATAAAAAAACGGAATAAATGAAAGAGAAATAAAATTCTGTAACTGTCAAAATAGCAAACCTATACACAGTTATATATAAAAAAATGTATTAATAAACGAAACAACTTACAAGCAAAAATTCTTATTTAAAAAAAAAATCATAATTAGGAAATGAACATCATTGGTAAAAATTTTGTTTTTGTATTAACATCCATTTTCTTACTTTACTATTAGCAAAATCTCTTATCTCCTCAAAATCAATTTTCATTGCAATATTATGTTCAATGGACAACAATGCTAAGCCGTTTAATCTTTCCTGAAATGTAGACAATCTAGTAAAACTGTTTATTAATGATAACCTATTAAAAGCTCTTTCACCTTCAGTAACTGTTAGGGGTATTCTGCCAAAGGTTCTGATTGCAGTACAGATTTTGGGAAATACACCTTGAAGGAGAAATTTTATAAACTGCATTTAATAAAGGTAGTCCCAGAATTATATCTTGGTGGTGTTAATATGATACATTTGATGTCAAATCGTTCAAGTATTTTTTTTTTATGATAATATTTCAAGAGTCTGAAATTTTTTTGTTGAGTCATATTTTGAAAATTTAATATAGGAGAAAATAAATTGCCATCAATTTCTAAAGTCTTGAAGTTCTCTTAAAAGAATAAATGTTGCAATTCATCAATCAATATGGTGCTTGATTGCAAGATTTTGTTTCTTTTGTCAATGGAAGCTAAAATTTTAAACCACATTATTGCAAATAGTGTAGTTTTAAAAGATGAAAAATATTGTTTCAAACCAACAGTCCAGAATGCCCCGTGTTTGATAAATGTCCGAGTGAAATTACATCATCTAAAGCTTTCAAAATAAAGGGAAGATTTTGTGCAACCAGTTGAACTGCATTGATTCTACAACTTTAATGTGTTTGGCTGTTCTCTGCATGGTTTGTCTCAATTTTTCTAATATTAATATTTATAATCTTTAGTGGAAAGAACTTCTTTTTGTTATTCGTTGTTAGCATAAATATTGACTTTTATTGGCTGGGTGGTTGTTCCACCTCCAGGTGAATTAACTTCTAAATCATCTTTTATTGTAGATGATGATGCAGGTCCAGGTGACGGAAAATTTACATTACTCTCTTCAACAGCTTCTTTATTTGAAACATCTCTTTTCTGGCATTCTTCAGTATTAAAATATTTCAGTAACAAATACTTGCATTTTAATCCTCCTTTTCATGTCCCTCTTTTCCTTTTGTTTCTGGTTCCCAGATATATGATGGTACATTTCTAACTTTTTGTTAGAAATATAAATTTACATTTTCAAAAATGTAAAAAATATGTACCTTTATTTTCCTCATACTGTATACAATGAACTTCTATCGTTCTATCAATATAATGTCTAGTACTGTGATTCTTAACCATTGCGTGCAAATGAAGGTATTATAACGTGTGTGCTGCTTTCATGAACACAGTGCTCTAAATTCGTATGATAAATGCATATCATACGATACAGGCCAGATATGCCTCAGCATTCAGCTTTAATTCACTAATCTCAGCATTCATCTTAAATTCACTAATCACTAATACTGTGTATAAAACATTGTGAACACTTTATCTTAAGTCAGACATATGTGTATATGTAGGTCATCTAGATACAGTACAGTAGGTCATTGATTGTTTGTTATAACATTTTTTTTTTAACTAATTGGCTAAAGACCTTTTTAAGACCTTAAAGTCTCAAGATGTCATGTCCTCTTGATGGCCCTGATTGTGGGAATGCTTTGAGTTTCATTTTAAGGGCTCATTTATACTTCACGCGACGCATGCTGCAGCAGACGCTCCTGCTACGCAAGCGTTGTAGTGTTTATACTTGCGCGCGTTCTTTACGTAAATCTGGAGGAATCCACCAGGTGGCAGTGCGAGATATTATCGTGGTGAGAACATGTTCGGCTTCTCTGTGTTGAGGAACCCTCAAATACTATAATTCTGAAATTATGAATTCTTCTCATCAACTGCTGTTGTAATGACATATTTTATGTTTAGAAAGATCCGCATCAGAGTGGTAAATTACTGAAATGTTATAGAATTTTTAGGATAACTTATTTCCTAAGGTGCAAAGCTTACTGACGTTCCTGTCCGAATTCTTTCAGTTTTTCAGGATTGAAATAATTTTATGGTGTTCATTTTTAGTGTGAAAGTAGGCATACATTAATTGATCACTTCCTATGTGACATGCTTATCAGAAAAAGGCTTATTTTTCCTTTTCTTGAACAATAGTAGGCGATGTTTATTTTTTTCTCTGTGCTTTCAAACCATTTCCTTGTGGGGCAAAAATATTTTTGAAAATGTAAGTCTTGATTCATTGTACTGCTCAGAAGGCAGGGAGGCAAAATATGTTTGGTTAAATGAAACAATTGATTAATGAATGACCGAAGTAATTGAATATCTCCTGTCTTCCATCAGAATTTGAACTTCATTACTATTATCAAGTTGGTTAATATAAAGATATGCTGCAAACAGTATTGTTTTGATGTCCATACTCCATCTACTGGTGGTTGGGAAAGTTACTTGCAGTATTATTTTTATTGCTGCCCTTATCTAAACCAATGCAGAAAATTGTCAGTTTGGATTGCATTAATATAATGAAGTTAATAACAAAAAAAAATGCTGCATGCAGTATTGTTGACAGCTGTGCACCATCTACCAGTGACTGGAACAATTACTTACAGTCACATATTATTGCTTCCTCTTTTAACATAAAATCTGCAAAATCTCTGCATGAAAATACCAACTCACCCCTTTTTACTTGATGTTGATAGACATGAGAAAATAATGAATTTAGCATCAGAAAAGTAAGTTTTGGTAACAGGTTGTGTTAGTTCTGATGTCTGGAAAATTTAGTTGGTTTTACTGGGATAGATGTACTGTAGTTCAGGCAGACCTTGCTATTCAGACTTGTGCAGCAGCAGTAACATGCCCCTCCTCCTTCATGGCAAAATATATCACTACTAAGCAAAATACAATAAAATGTTTGCATGATGTATGAGTGGACAGGCCAGAATTGGACAGAGAAAACCGCTGCAGTCACTAGTGTAGGCAGATGCCTTCACAGTCCCCATGTAGTGAGGTGTCTCCACACCCAAAGGGTGTATATAATATTAGTACAGTCTGAGAACTTGCATTTGAATAATTTTTTACTTCAGCAGAGAAAGAGGGTGTGTTTTAAAATAAACATTTTTTTTTGTTTGTTTTTTTTTTTTTTTTTTTTTGTCTTCCCCTGGGTAGTGGTCCCAACTTATGCTATTGTAGATGTGGGTACACACATTTTATGTAAGTGATTAAGTGACTTAGCATTTTCAAAAACACAGCTTTTTGATCACTAGCAGCTTAAAAAAAAGTTGTATTTTCTTAACTGCCACATAACTACAATAACCACTAATTTTCACCAAAAGCAACATATCTGCCCATCATAAAAGCTTATTGGTCCCATTCACATCTACTCTGTGCCCTTTCTGTATTGAAATGTTATAAGGAGAAATAAGAACAGCAGATCATTATATTTGAACAAGCACTAATGTGAATTTCTTGTGTATTTTTTTAATCTGTTATGTCAATATCGATGTCTATTTATAGAGCACATTTAAAACAACATCAGTAATGCTGTAACTAATGTGCTTTACTTTAAAACATAATATAAACATAAATAAAACAAACCGAATAATACAATAAAACAGAATACAACCAGCAGTAAATTGAAACAAATAAATAAGAGGAGGGAACCATCAGTATCACTAAAGGTCAAGGAAAGTGAAGGAATAGAAATGCCTTTTCAGCCTAGTTTTAAGCGGTTCAATTAAAGGTAACTCCTTAATGTAATTAGGTAAAGAATTCCACAGACCAGGTGCAGCAGATGCAAAAATCATGTCCCGCTTAGTTTTACACTTAGTGCGAGGGGCAACAAGAGACAACTAACTGGTACGTCAAAGCTCTCTGGATTGCTGGTGTAAAACCCACGATTTGGATAAATAAACAGGAGCATACCCATGTATTGATTTAAAAACCAGCAGCAATATTTTAAGGTAGCAGGTGGACAGTGTAAAGAGGCTAAAATTGGAGATACAGAATCAAAATTTCTTGCCCCAACCAAAAAACGAGCGGCAGCATTCTGAACCAACTGCAACCTGTGTATCAGCAAATTTTGCTATAATACAATGATTTTCAGTAATCAAGCCGAGAAAAGGCTAAAGTATAAGTAACTTTCTCAAGATGCCTAGGAGATCAAAAAGGCTTAACCTTGGCTAAAAGATGAAGCTGGAAAAAGCAACTCTTGAACACAGAATTAATCTGTTTCTGAAAAGAGAGATTTCTTTCAAAAATGACCCCAAGATTACAAACTTGAGGCCTGCAAATTTCACGAAAGAGCCAAGAAATTCAAAACCAATTTGAGCTTTGGCTGCAGGACCAGCTATCAGAACTCTTCCATTTTGTTTTGATTAAGATCGAGAAAATTGTCAGCCATCCAGGATCTTGGTTCTACAAGACAGTTGTGCAGCTGATTCATTGCAGTGTTGCACACAGGAATATAAACCTGTGTGTCATCAGCATAACAGTGAAAAGAAATATCATACTTCCTAAAAATAGCTTATATAGGATGAAGAAATATAGAAAATAAATGAGGTGTTCCTCATAGATCCATTTGGGTCCTATTTTAACAGTAGCTATAGACAAAAAAGAGGAAGTGAAAATCACTGAAAAGTGTCTACCAGTAAGATATGACCTGAACCAAATAAGAGCAGCCCCCACCAGATGCTCAAACTGCAACAGCAGGATTTCATGGTCAATAGTGTCAAAAGCTGCTGAAAGGTCTTAGAAGACAAGGATTGCTGCCACACCTGATATCATTAAATACTTTTATGAGGGCCGTCTCAACACCATGATAACTCCTAAAGCCAGATTGGTAGATTTCAAATATATTATTGGAGTCAAGATGATCAACTAATTGATTATAAATAATTATTGCTAATATTTTAGCCAAAAATGGTAATTGGGAAATTTGACAAAAACTAGCTAACACTTCAGGATCTAATTCAGCCTTTTAATATAAGGTTGGAACACCGCATGTTTAAAAAATGAGGGCACAACCCCCTCACTAATAGAACCATTTATAGTAATCATCAATACTTGACCCAGGACATCAAAAGGTTCCAGCAAGTGACTTGGTGGATCAACATGAAGAGGACAAAATGTAGGTTTAAGTTTGTCAATGGTACTCTGTGAAAGTGAAACAACATCAGAGTATCCAAAGTAATGCCATGATTAATGACAGGAAGTACATAACTAGTTGGAACAATGCCAGAGCAAATAGTATTGATTTTACTGATAGAGAATGAAAGAAATTGCTCTTAAGAATGAACAGTACTATTTAATCACGTCTCTGAATGGGGGTAAATAGCCGCATTAATTGCATTAAATAAGACCCCATGTTGCTTAGAAGGAGAGGATACCAAATCAGAAATAATCATGTTCATATTTCTTAACTGCCTCCTGGAAATTTAAACAGAGAAATCCTTAAGATCTCCTTAGATGCAGTCATCATGTGTTTCTTCCACTGTCGTTCAATCCTACAGCCATGGTGCTACAGCCATGGTGCTGCCGCCATATAGTGTCATTAAGCCAAGGAGCAGGTCTTCTGTTTTTGCAGAGTATTTTGATGGGAGCAGCTGAGTCTAAATCTGTTTTACTTGATGAATTTAATCATCAATACTAATGCACTGGCCTTGCAGATGAAAACTGGAAAACGTTTTTAAAATATGATATAATAGAAATTTTAAAAGCGAGAATAGCGTGGAACACGGCTTGTAGCAACACTGTCAACAGTAATATTCAAATCTATCATTACAGAAAAATAATCAATAAAAGGATTATCACATATATTGATCTTATTTGCTGAAATACCATGTATAAGAATGAGATCAAGGGTGTGACCAAGAGAATGAGTTGGAGCATTAATATGCTGGATAAAATCAAATGAGTCTAGTAATGATGAAAAGTCCTTAACCAAAGGTTTAGATTGACAACAACATGTGTATGTTAAAATTGCCAACAATGAGTATCACAGCCAAGAGATCAGAGAATTCAGAAATAAGCCCACAACAAAACAGCCAAGGAGAGTTTAAAAAAATGAATAACCTGGTGGTACCAAGTCAGTAAAAGAAAAGCCACCATTAACAATCCAGGTCTTGGCGATGGAAATGAAGTCCAGTTTCTTTGAGGTAATAAGGTCTAGCAGGATAACTTTTTTTTTGACACTGACCTGATGTTCAGGAATTCAATCTTGAGAGAATTAGAAAAGCTTGTTATAGGGCAAGCTTGGGTGAGATTGAAGGTTAGCAGTGTTTACTATCCTAGAACAAACTAAGAAGAAATGATGCCGCCTTGAGATGGGGAAAATTTAAATTCGGGCTCAAGGGTCTCTGGGCCAGAACCAGACATTAAGAATCTAAGCTTGTCAGTCAGCATTCTTTAACAGCAATGCTGGCTCGCCTTTCGTGTTGGCATCAGGAGCGTCTGTGTCCCCAAGGGGCACTCGGCTCACTCATACAGGAGAGCACTGGAGTCCAGGTGAAGAAGTCGAGAAATGAATTAAACAAGGGTGGAGGTTCAAATAAAGTCCTATCAGAAGTATAAAATTGAGAGTATAACATGGCCAGAAAAGATATTAATGTAACCTGATCATAGGACAGTAGCCACTGAGATATACTAACACATAAACATGAAATTAAAACATAAATTAATGTCTGACATAAACTAATGAGATGAGTTGATGTAGCCAGCAACACCAGTTGGTGCCATCTTGAGATTTCAAGATTTTCTAGGTATAAATTGCATTACTGCCCATTTTCATCATTTTGATTTTGTATAGTTTTTTTTTTTTTTAATTATTTTTTAAGCATGTAAATTGACCTTTGTCGTAAAATTTATTGTTGAAGGAAATAAAGGTTTAACAGTGGGTAGATGTACTGTGATTTCCCCACATAAAAATCATGTTAATCAGCTAAAGCAATTAGAATACATTTTATTTGTATAGTGCCTTTCCCATGCTCCAAGTGCGTCACAGAATTTCAGACTGAACAGGGAAAACACAGAAAAAAGAAAAAAATCAAATAAACATCATTGGATACAAAATAATATAAGCCTTAATCACTAAATAAAGATAATTAAGGGAAATACAAAGCTTTAAATTAGAGTAATAGCCAGAATAAAATACAAATACTAGAAGAAAACCCTAAACAAATAGAATTATTTATTATACATATGCAAATCATCCTGAGGATCTGGATAAAAATGTAAGCTGAAAGGAAAGGCCAGAATGAAGGGTGAATGAAATGTCGTCTTTAATAAGTGAGTTTTAAATAATTTAATTAAATAATTATTTGAGTCCCTTTCAAAACATCGTTTTGAACATGAAGAAAAGATTATGTAAAGGTAAATTAAAGAAAATTTCGATATCTTTTGATTGAATACTGCCTCGGTAAAAGCTATCAAAACAAACCCTACAATACAGCCTTCTAAAGGAAGCTTTCATACTTGTCACACTACTCCTGTTGAAAATCTTTTTTTTTTTTTTTTGATTTATAAATGATTTTCCTTCATTAGAATTTCTTATTTTTATGAAGCAATGTCTTCAATTCCATTTGCTTTCTAACTGTAAATATATTCAGCAATTTAACATGCATATATCAAAAGATATAAAAATAATGCCTAAAACTTTAAACCTGGCAAGACAGTTTTTGGGCCAACACTATATCAGTATATACGCAAAAGGCTGCTATAATGGCCCACCTATCTGCAGTCCTTTACCTGCTGTCCTGATTAATGGCCTAGCTCCTACGCTACTGTTAGTTACACTACACACAAATTCTTGCATTCTGCCATTGTATATATTCCTGAAAGGCTGCTACACCAATCTGCTGTCTTAACCTGGCTGGCCAACATTCCTTCATTACTATGCTACGTACATAATATAGCATCGTCTGGTTACACTATTTTCTCTAGGTGCACTGCTGTTTTTTTTTTTGTTGCAGATCAGTTTTGTTTTTGCTCGTAGGTTTCCAGAAGGAAACCAAAAAAAAAAAATCAGTTGTACTTTGTTTCGATTATCTCAGCATACCAAAATATAAGGGTAAGTTAAATGAGGCCAGAAAGGCAGTAGGAGGTGAAGAAGAAAAAAGGGTTAATCTGAGTGGTATATATAATTTTATTTTGTCAATATACAGTATATTCCAGCTTTGGACCCAGTATAAATACAGTAACCGGAAGTGGTACTTTACCTTTTAAAGGAAATAGCCCAAAAGTTGATAGAAGTCGGTTTTGTACCTAATACTACTTTGCAAAATTTGATTGACCTAAGTGAAAGCGTACTAAAGTTATCGTGTTTATTCAGACACACACACACAGACATAATTCAAAAATGGTATTTTCTGACTCGGGGAGGTCTAAAATGTCAAATCTTTGGACAATTAGAATGCTATACTTTGTATACAAGAAAGTAAAACACGTTTGCAAGGTGCTGATTTTCATTGTTGGGGGTGTTTTTAACATATATTGGAAATGTATTGCGTATTGGGTCAAAAGTTTTGCATTATCATTTTTATTGTGTATATATTAAATATGATTGTGCTAGTAGGGAAAACTGGTCCCCTGTCCCTAGATTTACTGCACTGTAAAGTTCCATTTAGCAGTTGGTAGTGCTGCTGCTTTGCAGTAAGGAGATTGTGGGTTTGCTTCCTGGGGCCTCCCAGCATGGAGAGCATTTCGAGTAGTGAGAAAAGCGCTATATAGATTGTAAAGAATTGTTATTAATCCTTATCCCTGACAGTTGGAGAAGAGTTGAGATTAAACAGAGAAGCTTTTCACAGAGGAGAATGAGGATCAGCCAATTTCCATTGAGGGTCCATCTTTGCAGCAGATGTGCACAGAGTGAGCGAATAACTCTACTTGGGGTGGTGGGAAGTAGGCAGAGAGGTCCATTCAGAGATAGATTTATGGATAATAAGTAAAGTTGATAGAAGGGGCTGCTGAGCTGGAAGGAAATTGGAAATGGAAGACCAAGATATAGAACCTGCTGGGTCATTCCCAGAACATATGTAACTTTATGTCAAAAACGTTTGTCTGACAGAAAACGTAGTTTGAATCCAAAGCCAGAACCATAGCAAAATGTTTGCAGGTGGTTAGATAAAGGTGATAAATTCTGTGTTTTGAAGGTTAGGGATTTTGTAGGAGGCAAATAATGTTCTTGAAAATTGAACACCAGGAAACGAGGGGTTGCAGGGCAGGGGTCATGATGTCAAACAGTTTGAATTGGTTAGGGTTTGTAGGATGCATTGTGGAAAAGTGTATACATTGCTGTTGGGCTGGGAAATAATAAAGATAATTATTGCAAAATAAATTTTTCTATATAGAAATATAAGACACCAATAACGGCACACTGCACAATAATGTGCAGTGAATACCCATGACTTGAACATTCATAGTTTCATAATCATTCTCGGTACATTTAGCATTCATTTGCTCTGAGGTTGATGTGCTTGCTGCTTCCTGAGCAGCTGTTTTTTTCTCCACCCTAGCGGCCCACTTTTTCTCTTTGTTTGTCGGCATCTTTTCACGTTTAAACTGATTAAGTCAGTGTTTGTGTTGTAATTACTTAGTAAATTTTTCTTAGTTTTTCATTACGCTGGCACTTAAGCCTCCAATCTGCCTCAAGAATGGTTTAAGACATGAAAAGGTAGGAAAAGTGACAGTGAAGGTGGTAGGGAATGAGAACGGCGCCCGTACAAATGTGCTGCAAGGCCTCCCTGCTGGCCGCTGCTGAGAGTTGATTCTACAATAAAATTAAATATAAAGAGGAACAACCTTGGAGGTCAATCATCACCCCGAAAGTGAATAGTAGACGTCACATAGTATATGTGTACCAAATTTCAGGGCAAACGGCTTGCAAGCACAGGTGATTCAAATCTTGGACAGACAAATGGACAGCCACGGTAGCGTGTTATATAAGATGGTTGATGCAACGTTGCTAGAATACATTCCATCCATGTTTTGACGGATAACACGAAAAGTGAATTCTAATGAGAATAATACCTCACTGAAACAATCATGTAGATGGAATGGAGTCACAGCCACATTTGGATAGGTTGACACACAAACACAGCACAGAGCACAGGTGTAGTAGCTGGCAGCAGCACAAATACTAAAGTTTGAGATACTGCAGTCTTGCACACCACTATGTCAGGACTAGGATCGAGATGAAAGAGAAAATGTTAATGAAAACTCAAAATTAAAAAAAAAAAAAAAAAAAAGATCAGTATTACCGAATAAGACACCTCATTGTATACAGCAAAAGGCTTGAAAGATGAGAGGGTAATATTGTGGCCTGCCAGGTCCAAAACATTGATGGCACTGAGAGACAGTACTGCAGTAATGGGGATTTCTTGTGCCTTGAATGAATGAATGGATATGTATGTTAGTTGTATGTTCTTCTTTATTTACATTTGAAAGCTGTTTGAAGTTCTACTGCAGAACATTATCCAACTGTATTTCAGATAAAATAGATACATTTGTTATGTTCGGCTTCTGACAGAAAATAAATACTTAAACCAGAATTAACCTTATATCTTCACATTTCACTTCGGAGTAAAAAGGAACCTTTTAAGCTTGTAATATGATTTATATTGTGATATATGTCTATTGACTGAAAATTGTAATTCTCCATCCCCAAAGAATAGCCCAGCCCTACATTGGTGCCATTGGCTTCAAAGATAATGTAAAGAACTCTAAAGTTATAAAACAGAGTGGGAAGGAAGTGGAGAGGATAAATAAATATTACATCTTAGTCTTAGATATTTTCTTAAGTTGAAGATAGAAAAACCTAGTGGTTTCTGGAATAGCAAGTGGACCTACGAGAAAAAGGATGTATCGAGCTTCCTAATGAAAAGCAGTGGGAAGAGAGGGCAACTTTGACAGGCACCTTTTGCCAAAGTGCCATCAATGACCGAGGATTACATGCTTTTAATCATATGGAAATGTCGCCAAATGCTATTGAGCTTAAAACTTCCTAGAGTAAGTTTCAGCATAGACCGTCAAGGCCTTTTCACCATCAAGGATCAGTAGAGGTCCTGGATAGGGCAGGGTGGGAACCACATCTGTTATGTGCAGGAAATGCGAGTGGACAAATGCCATATGGTCTGAATCAATCAAATTGTGGAAGACCACCTGAAGACTGGAAGTTTGGCAAGCAATTTTGCACCAAAGATCAGCACAATCTTTTTCAGTTGACGTAGAGGTTTGATTTTTGAAAGAAAATTAAGGCATTTAGCATTTTTAGATAAATAGGTACCAACTGCTTCCAACAAGCCAAAAAGATCTTTATGGAAAGACCTGAGGCACTGGGGAAGTAACAAGCTTACTTCAGTTCAGAAAATGTGATAGGGCAGTCTAGCATTCATGCATCATCTTTATATAGCCTCTCTAAAATATGATTAGAGGGTGTGGTGGAAGTGTTAGAGATATCTGTGAAAATGTTAGAAAAATATGATACATTATGAACTCCAAGTCATTTTTGATAAAAGGTTCAGATTTATTCTGAGTGGCAGTGATGCATATGCATTGTATCTCAAGGTTCCCTGCAAATAAAAAAATTAGCAGCAGGCTGCTGCTGCTGCCACATTTCATAAATAATGAACATTTCCTATGTCACACTTTTTGAAGTTCATGCTTTGAAAAATGATCTCTAATTAAGTGTCTTCAGTAAGGGCCTTCTGCTGCTTTTTCCCCCTTTTTATTGTCTTGATGCAAGCATTTAAATTATATATTTGTGTTCATATAGAGACAAAACTTTTGCATTTATTGTACTTAATGTGTATTTGTAACAAGAATGGAAAAAGGTGCTCGCAAATCATCTTACTTCTCCTTGGCCTTTGACCATGCTATGTCATTAGGGACATATCCACTATTTCCACACACATTAATTTAAAAAGTTTAATTATGGTGTGCAAACTTGCTCCCCTACAAAGAATGAATATCTTTTGAATATGCTGCTGCATTTAGTTGTGTTGCTTAGGTTTTTCTTTTTGCGTCATAGTCGCTTCATTCCAGATAAAATTAAGTTAGTCCTGTAATATGCCTCATCCATTTCAGATTTGATTTCTAAGCTTAGTAAACCTCAGCAACAGCATAACTTCGCTACTGTATTTGATAATTTGAAGTTGCCATATAACATTTCTTATACAATAGGAAAGTGTGTGTGTACTATAATATACAACAGAATAGATGTTGGTGTACCTCAAAGTAGGAGCAAGTTCAGATACTGCACATTAAGCGATAAATTTAAATGTATGCATGAATTAACCCAAGAAAAAAGTCATAAACCCCAAAATATATGGTAATAGATACAGTCAGATCATTGTGGAGAACCATTGCATCTGTGAAATTAAGTTCTTTGCTAATTTTTATACTAGAGGAAGAGTAGTATAAAAGAATGGCGACTCATAGATTGGACAGTTATGAACTTCATAATCTGAATCTACCATACCTGTATCACAAAGATGGGATTCTATTACTTCTATGATATGTATTTTTGTTAAAATCTGCTTGTTCTCAGTTGATGATTCTTCAGATATATAGCTGACAAGCAAGTGAACAAAATTCTGTATTTTAGAGGAAGAAAGCTATGAAGCATTTTTGCAGAGCATGTAGTGGACTTCTAAGCCCACTTTTGACAAAGTTACTAATGACTAAGTAAAATATATAATTTGCCCTGATGTAGAAGTGATTGTGAAGGTAAAACTTGGAAGGACCTGAAGGGAGCAATAGAACAGGGAATGCACTGTTCAAGAGAAGGTATAGGGATTTATTGAGAGAGGTGCTAATGTAAGCAAAATATGGAACTGAAGGCACCTTTCTTTTGCATCTCAAATAATTAAGCATACTAATCCTCCTGATGAGAGCCCATGCATGGGTCTTTTAAGATTCCACATTAAGCCTGAGAAAACAGTGAGAAGGACAAATGCTGTAGAAAAATACATAAGACAATTTCTTGGCCACTTGTGTGACTCCCCTGTCTTCCTGCAGAGCGCCAACCAAACCAGTATTGCCTCTGACTGAAAAACCCTGCCAGATAACCCAGTACTCTTCTCAAATCCTCCTAGACCCTCCGGATGAGCCTTAACAAGAATAAAAGATAACATCTCCATAAATAAAACAAATACCCCTAACACCTACCCTTGCCACACCACAAACACAATAAATGACAAACAAGACCTTTATAAAACAAGCCTCTTAATTTGTGTGGGTGTGACATAAAATCCAGCTTGAATGCAACCTCCAGCACCTCCAACAAAAAGGTGCTGATATAGCTGAATCAAAGATGGAATGTGAGGCTATAATGTGTAGTAGAGATGCACTTTGCCACTAGAAGCCCAACTGTACAAAAGGGTACTGATATAGTGGAATATAAAAACAACAAACGAGAGGTAGTAAGCTATTACAAAGTGGCACGCCGGGGTTTGAAGTCCCACCATAAATCGGGTGTAGATATAGAAGGAGAATTAAAGCAAGCAGGAAACGAGAAACCCTATCAGGAGAGTGTTGCATTGACCTTAGTAGACAAAGTAAAATCTTTACTCATATGGTGTTGCAGCCATACTTGATTATCAAAAAGTCAGCCATATAGTTCCACTTCCTCCAGTTGAAATGAGAGGTTAAGTTAGACCTGCATGTTAAAGTTAATAATAAGCGACTGTCCAGAAGGCTGTCCATTACATAAATTACAATAGTAACTATCCAACCAAAACATCAATAACTGTTCTTAAAAGTGATGTTTGAATAGGAGAATATGATCTAAAATATTTTGCAGTGTTCTAGCGATCTTCAGAGTAACATTATGGTAATTCATGGGGTACCAGGCCATTCTTGGATGCATCACTTGGCAATAGTCAACTTGGTTGAGGTATCTATGCTTACACATTCAGCAGCTGATATATTTGTTTTTGCAGAGGGCTTAACATCTTTTGTTTAAAGTTGTTGTCAGCACTCTTAAGGAGGTACATTTGTTCGTAAACTAATACATTTGGTGAACACATAAACCAATTCCTAAATAAATGAAGGGGTTAACAATCAGACAGTGGTAGGACTTGTCTATCATGCTCATGCTGAAGCTTGTTCATTGCTGTTATCTAGAAAATCAGAGTTTTGAGTTTATCAACCATTCTGAGCCTCTCCTGAAATGCAGCAGTCCTGTCTGTACTTGTGATCTGCAGACAGCCTTTCACCAGCTGTCTCTGTGACTAATATTGCAGGCACACCGAGATCTGAGAAGGGCGGTTATGTGGACTTTTATATTAGAGAGACAAGGGGTCTCGAAGTTCAGAATATTTTTTCAGTGAAACATTGTGATTGAATTTATGAATGCGGGTTTCTCTAAACAATTCTTCCCTTCTTTGATTCTGTGTAATTATGCTGATTGGAAGTATAATAAGAAGCACTAACTCCACTCTTTCAGTAGTTCCTATGTGGTTTTATATACACTGTATTAGGATATCAATATATACCACCAATAAAAAATCTGGACAAACTCAGATATTATGTTTTTGGCAGAAATGGCACCTTTTTATCAGGGTACTGTTAAATTGATTTTAAAATATAGCCAAGGCATTACTAGTGTTTAATGGCTAATAGTTTTATACAATTGATGAAATTGCCATCTTTAATTTCTTTTTTGCAATTACTTAAGTAGTGCTGGATTCTGTGGAAGTTGTCTTGTTACCATCATTCTTGCATTCATTCTTATTGCTTGAAAACAGAATATAGGTATTGCCAGATTTTTAAGTTGATTTTGGAAAAAGTTGTTTGTAGTTGACTTTTTTTTCCTCTTCTGATTCAAGTGCAGTTTTATAAAAGCAGAAGGGCATTAATATTTGTGGGAAAAAAATGACAACATGAAATAGTCTGTTAATGTGTTTCTTTTAATTCCACATGCTTTTTCTTTTAGGAGGTATGTTTATGCCTGTAGCTTTTGGTGGTGAGAAAATTTGTGTCGCAGAAGCTTGTTTACATCCCCTAGTTTTGTGATGCATTCAAAGCACCCTAAGCGCTTCCCTCATTAGTTCCCTTCTTTTTTGTAAATCATAAATGGTGATGGGTTTATGTTCGGGTCTTCCACAGCACTTTTGCAGAGAGAAAGTTTGAGTTATATCCCAGATAAAGATTTTGTTTTGACTATTTTGCCATTATTTTCCAGGATTTATTACTGCTATTTGAACATTTACGTGAGTTGTTAATGTTCAAGCAGACATTACTTTTTCTTCTTCTCCCTAACCTTGTTATCTTTGATGTACAACAGTTCTTCAACAAGCACCCACAGGGCTTGTGCCAACAATATATTATTCCAAACCCACTATTACTATTGTCCGTGTCTGTTATTTCTTTTACCCACATCTGCAGCAACCCCGTAGAAACCTGCAGAACCGAACCTGTACCCACATTTGTGCAAATGTTTAGAGTGACTTGCTAGAGTAGAACATCACAAACTCTAAACTGTCACGCTGATTGCTGAGTAAACTAAAGGGGTAAGGGAAGTTAACTGTTAGCGAACAGGATGACATGAAATAAGAAACAAGGGTGTGCTGAAAAGGTGCTTATGTTTGGTTTGAAAGGAAAAAGGAGGTACGGTGCCTTACCAAAGTATGCAGTGCCTTGACCAATTCTGGAATATTTTTCTTGCAAATCTCTGAAACTCAGAACATGTATAGCAGTGGAAAAACTGGGCTATGCACAAATAAAAAATTGACATTATTATTTAGATGATTAAAAGATAGTTAGTGGCGAGGGGAGAAAGGAAAACATGATTAATGTACATGAAGAGGTAAAGGTGATCCAGTTTTTCCCAGAAGACATTTTTCTGGGAATTTTGGGGGAGAGGTTCATAAAGGTGACAAGATTAAGGTGTCAATTTGTAAGCTGTATCAATGAATGTTACATTTGGAATACATTTTATAGGCAACAAACTAACTTGGGAAGACATTCTTAAATGTATAATTAAAAGGTTCATTTTTTTTTTTTCTTTTCCCTCCTGTAGTACTTGGAGTAAGCACATAAAGTACAGTGACTTTTAAAAATATTCACCCATCTCCATTTTTGTCCTGTTTTTGTCGCATTACAAATTGGAATTAAAATAGATTTTTGGAAGGTTGATACCATTACATGACATGCCTACCACATTGAAGGTGCAAAATATGTCTTATTGTGACAGAAAACAACAATTAAGACAAAAATAGAAATAACGTGTGTGCATATATATTCAAACCTCAAAGTTAATTCTTTGAGTCATGTTTTGCTGCCAAGTACAACTCCAAGCCTCTTGGGGTATGTCTCTATTAACTTATCATATCTACCCCATGGGTTTTTTCTCGATTTCTCAAGGTAAAATTGTTCCAGCTCCAAGTTGAATGGGTTATGTTGGTATACAGCAGGCCTATTCAAATGGCGGCCCATGGGCCACATGTGGCCCAGGAGCAACCTCTGAGTGGCCCAGCCCGTGGTCCCGCCAGGGCTCCAGACTTCAACTAAAATGATCACAAATGCGACCAAAAATAGGTATGACTAATATCATTTCTACTTAGTTTGCCAGTGGCGAATTGTCATTGAAACTTTAAACTAGTATATTGTGTTATATATATATTGTTGAGTGTATGTGCCGTTAACATATGTGTCGGTACGGGCTCCCCTAGCATATCCCTGAGCTGCATGAAGGTTGTTTTATATCCCGCGCTGGGTATGAGGGAGTCTAGGTGAAAATGACATCAGAGTTGGAGATGCGTGCGGGAAAATATTTCTAAGTACACGGCGCTGCTGAGGGGACAGCTGAATTTCAACGAAAGGCTGGATATGATGCAACCGGTCATCAAAACAAAAGGTAAGCATGTAAAACATTTGAAATTCCTCTGCTCATCATATAGGTCCTCTGTTACGAAGATATCTTTGCCCCGTGGAATTCAGTTGTCCCTTCTGACTTCGTGCAGGCAAACTAAGGTGTGATTGTCACCAATCTCGTTGTGTTTGTGCATCTTTGCGTGCTGTTTGTCTTTTGATTTAACGTATACTCCATGCAAAATACCGGCCTGTCCATCAGTGAACATGTGCGAGCAGTCGCCTGGCCACTGTTTAATCATACACAGCGATGTGATGAAGTCTGCGTTTTAAGGTTGAAAGTGTGTTGTTGTTATTTCACCAGGGTGCTCAGTGATCGACAGCAGACAGTAAACGTTGTTAAAATGGTATTGAAAAATTGCCCTTTGTTAGTTATTACTTCAGTCGTTTTGGCAAGTGCACAATAATTTCTGTTACTAATAAATTCTTCAACGGGAACTCGTCAACAAAGAAACCTGGAAAATGATTTAGTAAAGATAATAGTAATAATTATAATTAATGATTAATTACTTGACATCCAACAACTCTGTACAAAGACATTTTAAAGTAAATGTACTAATCCACTTTCACTCCATACGTGCAGCCTCTGGGGGGGGAAAAAAAATTCAACAGGAAAGGCGTTGTGGACCTCAAATTTAACCTCTGTCATATCAGTGATTATAAACGTGTGAATAAAATAGTTAAGTTCCATGAAAAAAAAAAATCCCTTGCCTGTCATGACCACCCCTTTAAATTGTGGGAGGGTCTCCTATTTCAAAAGGGAAACATGTAATCGCTAATACTACGCATTTATTTTATTTTTATTTTATGCACTTTGAGATGTGAGCAAAATGTTTGTTTTTTTTATTTCAAAAGTGGTGAAAAAAGTATTGCTACTACTTCAGATTCTGTTTTTTTAATACATTTTTGATGTGCCTGTGTCAGATTTTTAAAAGGGAAGCAATGAACATTACTTGTTTTTAAATACATTCATTTCTGTAAAAATTTTAGATTTGTCATTACCTGCTGGCTTACCGCCTGCTGAAAATGTCTGGCCCAGCTAAATTTCTTGCTGTGAAAATCTGGCACAATTGCAATTGTAATTGAATAGCCCTGATCTATATGCTTCCCCTTGGCCATATTATTTGTAGCTACAGTGGTGTGAAACTATTTGCCCCCTTCCTGATTTCTTATTCTTTTAAATGTTTGTCACACAAAATGTTTCTGATCATCAAACACATTTAACCATTAGTCAAATATAACACAAGTAAACACAAAATACAGTTTTTAAATGATGGTTTTTATTATTTAGGGAGAAAAAAAAAATCCAAACCTACATGGCCCTGTGTGAAAAAGTAATTGCCCCCTGAACCTAAACTGGTTGGGCCACCCTTAGCAGCAATAACTGCAATCAAGCTTTATGATAACTTGCAATGAGTCTTTACAGCGCTCTGGAGGAATTTTGGCCCACTCATCTTTGCAGAATTGTTGTAATTCAGCTTTATTTGAGGGTTTTCTAGCATGAACCCCCTTTTTAAGGTCATGCCATAGCATCTCAATTGGATTCAGGTCAGGACTTTGACTAGGCCACTCCAAGTCTTCATTTTGTTTTTCTTCAGCCATTCAGAGGTGGATTTGCTGGTGTGTTTTGGGTCATTGTCCTGTTGCAGCACCCAAGATCGCTTCAGCTTGAGTTGACGAACAGATGGCCGGACATTCTCCTTCAGGGTTTTTTGGTAGACAGTAGAATTCATGGTTCCATCTATCACAGCAAGCCTTCCAGGTCCTGAAGCAGCAAAACAACCCCAGACCATCACACTACCACCACCATATTTTACCGTTGGTATGATGTTCTTTTTCTGAAATGCTGTGTTCCTTTTACGCCAGATGTAATGGGACATTTGCCTTCCAAAAAGTTCAACTTTTGTCTCATCAGTCCACAAGGTATTTTCCCAAAAGTCTTGGCAATCATTGAGATGTTTCTTAGCAAAATTGAGACGAGCCCTAATGTTCTTTTGCTTAACAGTGGTTTGCGTCTTGGAAATCTGCCATGCAGGCGCTTTTGCCCAGTCTCTTTCTTATGGTGGAGTCGTGAACACTGACCTTAATTGAGGCAAGTGAGGCCTGCACTTCTTTAGACGTTGTCCTGGGGTCTTTTGTGACCTCTCGGATGAGTCGTGCTCTGTGCTCTCGGCCGCCACTCCTGGGAAGGTTCACCACTGTTCCATGCTTTTGCCATTTGTGGATAATGGCTCTCACTGTGGTTCACTGGAGTCCCAAAGCTTTAGAAATGGCTTTATAACCTTTACCAGACTGATAGATCTCAATTACTTCTGTTCTCATTTGTTCCTGAATTTCTTTGGATCTTGGCATGATGTCTAGCTTTTGAGGTGCTTTTGGTCTACTTCTGTGTCAGGCAGCTCCTATTTAAGTGATTTCTTGATTGAAACAGGTGTGGCAGTAATCAGGCCTGGGGGTGGCTACGGAAATTGAACTCAGGTGTGATACACCACAGTTAGGTTATTTTTTAACAAGGGGGCAATTACTTTTTCACACAGGGCCAAAGCATCACGATGCACCAACATTGATGGACTGAAAGCCAGAAGTCTATGTGACCATCATCATCAGGTCCTTCCATAAAAACCCTAAATACAAAGAGGACTGTTTGACTTATGTTAGGTAGATTGCCCAGAGGGGACTGGGCGGTCTCTTGGTCTGGAACCCCTACAGATTTTTTTTCTCCAGCTTTGGAGTTTTTTTTTTGTTTTTTCTGTCCACCCTGGCCATCGGACCTTACTCTTATTCTATGTTAATTAATGTTGACTTATGTT
>NC_053156.1:54486993-54496993 GCF_016835505.1 Polypterus senegalus
TAATTTTCAATGTCTTATAATGAACAGATGGTACTTGGAAATTTTGTAGTTTCCTGTCTGATTACTGTATTTAGTTATTGTGCTACACTTTCTAGATGTCTGTCATTCATGTGTACTTATTGATCATTTCTTTACTCATTTAATAATTGCAACTTATGAGGATACTGATTTTTTGATCGCTATTTTGATGAAAATGAAATGGGTGAACCGTGTAGCACTTTGAGCTACATTGTTTGTATGAAAATGTGTTATATAAATAAATGTTGTTTTTGTATACTGGCATACATTATAAATTTATATTCTGTTGCACACATTGATGGGAATGCACTTACTCTAGCTTCAGCTACTGTGCCATAAAGGTCTTCCCTGTGTCTCAGTGAAAAGGTTTGTTCTCAAGTTTGTGCAGCACTTATTTCAATTTTAAAGCATAAACTGACTTTAAATTAAAAAAAAAAAAAGTTATAGGAGAACCGAACATGAACATGGTATTATGGGAACAATTACAATGGATGATGCAATCATCTCTCTGCTCCACAAGGCTTAGTCACACTTGGACAAAGCTAGCATCCCTGCAAGGATTCTGTTTTTCAATTTCCCCAATGTCGTCTTTACCATCCAACCATTTCAGTTAAGCGATAAAATCTAAGATATGTAGGTGGATGACCATGTGGTGTCCTCAATAATGGACTATCTGTTTGGTAGACCACACTTTGTTAGTCTCAAGGACAGTGAATAATATAGGTTTGAGCAAAACTGGAGCACCACAGAGAATAGTCTTATCTCCTCTTCATTATGTATACCCCACACTGTACATGTAACACGAGGTCATGCCTCTTGCAGAAGTTCACAGATTCTACACTAATAGGGTGTATCGATACAGGATCCGAGACAGAGTATAGGTGGAGAACTTTATTGCTTGATGCAAAGAGAATTAATTGTCTGCATATCAACATTTGCATAACTAAGGAGCTTCACTGTTCAGGGAGTGGATGTAGAAGAAGTGCACTCCTTTCAAGTACTTGGGAGTCCACATTGAGTTCAATTGGTCTGGTGATGTAACACCGAACAACTACAGTTCTTAGGAGACAACATTCCTTTTAGTAGTAACATGCTACATGTCTTCTACAACTCTGTGATGGCCAGTGTGATTTTCTAAGCTATTGTGTGCTGGGCTGGTAACATCACTTAAAGGAAAGCCAGCCGAATCATCAAGCTAATTAAAATGGCAGTCATAATTATGGGATGTACTCTAGAATCCCTGGAGGTAGTCGCAAAGGAGAGAATTAAAACTAAACCGAGTGCCATTATTAACAATGCTGCATATCTCTCTGGCCCACTAACATTGAGTACTTTTAGTGAAAAAATTATTTAGCAGATGTGTGCTAATAAATGTTATTTGGGGCCCCAACATCTACCAACATCATTATGACTACCATTATTTATTTTTTTAAAGAGATGCTATAAAAGCCAAATTTCCCCCATTGGCAAAGTTCTGTCTAACTTGCCACTAATGCACATGTTCATCTCACTTGACATCAAGCTGGGACAAGCCAATCCTGCTGCATAGTGACTAACCGACTAATCAACATACTCTGGATGCAACTTAAAATTAAGTCCGTTGCATAATTTTGCTGGCACCTCTGTCTGTACATTTCAATTGAAAATGGTGGTTTCTGCTTATGTCCCATCTGTTGGACCCCGAGGTACATTACACCATCAATACTTATTCCCAACCATAGAAACACTTTAAATCTACAGTCAAATTCAGAAATCAAACCGTTAATCCAAAATATTGGTTGAGTTGTTCAAATTGTGTTTTAGATGAATTTCCATGGCTGTACTGCCTTGTGTCTCAATAGTTTCATACAACTTAGGATAAATGATGTGTGTCTTCGAACAGGCTTCACACAGCTATTATGCACGTTATTCGTAAGGGAGTTAACACACCAGAGCAAAATCCTTGTTTTTGTTTATGAAATTTGATTATAATTAAAGCTATGGAGCTCATTTTTGTTTAATTTTATATAAAGTATTCATACTAGATATGTTTTCATTTAAAAATTTGTATTTAAAGTTAATTCAGATATTTAAATACTCTGCTTGTTTTTAACAGCATACACATTACATATTTGGGGCATACCTGGAAACATCCTGTACACGTGCAATGATTCTGACAGGGTACAGTTTCTTTTTTTTCTGGTGAAAGTGTCCATGATATACACTCACCTAAAGGATTATTAGGAACACCTGTTCAATTTCTCATTAATGCAATTATCTAATCAACCAATCACATGGCTCAAAGCTCGAATCATTTCAAATTGGTTTCTTGAACATGACAATGAGTTCACTATACTAAAATGGCCCCCACAGTCACCAGATCTCAACCCAATAGAGCATCTTTGGGATGTGGTGGAACGGGAGCTTCGTGCCCTGGATGTGCATCCCACAAATCTCCATCAACTGCAAGATGCTATCCTATCAATATGGGCCAACATTTCTAAAGAATGCTTTTAGCACCTTGTTGAATCAATGCCACGTAGAATTAAGGCAGTTCTGAAGGCAAAAGGGGGTCAAACACCGTATTAGTATGGTGTTCCTAATAATCCTTTAGGTGAGTGTATATAGGTTTGTATTTTGTGAATGCTCCTAGGCTCATTTATTAAGTAGAATTTAATAAAAGACCTTACTTATTAGAAATGGAATCTTTGGAAGTTTTTCACCATTATTGTTTTATTTATCAGAAGAAACTATTCATATTTTGGAAGTACACTGCATCTTTAATAAATATGTCTGAAGAAAGGTTTCAGCAAAAAATCTGCCAAAAAATTGTAAAATTGAACCATATTACTTAGAATATCGCAATACAAATTGAATCAGTAGTGAACTGTTAATGTAATACTAAATCGGTAACTCTGCTGATTCCTTGACCTATTGTGTATTGTTTTCATGAAGATATGAACAGTAAAGCAAGTAAGACATTAAGAGAAATTTTGTATAGTGTTTTTGTTATGGAAAGAGAACCTAACCTTAGAGCCACCAATTACGTTAACATGTTTTCCTCTTGTAGGTGGGAACAGAACAGTAGTAAAATTGTTGGGCAAAAAAACAAATAACAGTGGTATTGCAGTTGTTTGTGTGTGTCCACTGCACCCGTCTCCAACCACAAAATTTCTGAGTTTATTGAATGAATATGGGGGATTATTGTCAAGTTATGATGACTAGGTATCCAAGCCCACTTTTGTCTTCTCCAAATATGTTGATCTCTGCCACAAAACCTTTTCCCTCCAGGTTCAGGGAATGATTCAGCCATAGGAACCTTATGTGCACAGAATAGGAGAAAAATGTTAATTTTACAGTGCCTATATACAATACTTCCACAACTGAGGCAAAATCCATAAACTTGTTCAAAGATATGTCAAAAATAAACTATAAATAAACAAGTAACAGTGCAAATAACAAAAAAAATATCTAACTAGCAATTTAGACCAATTTCTCCTTTCTACTATCTGCTAGTTTCTATACTTTGCCTGCAACTCCACCTTTATCCTGAGGACAGTATCTCTTTATAGTATTAAGCCCTAACATTTCTTGAAAAATGCTGTTATTCTTAACTTGCATTAGAACTGATTTTTTTAGAAATCTATCCAATCTTAATAATCTAATGATATAGAGTTTGTGATTTAGAATTTGAAATTGTGACGAGGATTGTTTTTCATCTTTTCAGTTGTCACAACAAATGTTACTCATATTTTTCTAATACTTCATGTGATATTGTAATTGCCTATTTGTTGTATTTACATGGTATTTGCTATGCAAGTAAATATTGAAAGATTCATGCTCACGCATGCAGACACTGGCTAAGAAGGGATGAACTGTTAGGCAGTAAAATTTCTCATCTGTGCCAAAAATTTGAATACACATAAAAACTACATTTCAAGGCTAAATATAAAGCTTTCTTCCAGCCTTATTCCTGTGTTTTTTTGTTAAAGAATACAGTAATTGAGTCACATTCAGGCTATTTAATGACTTGGCAACTAAAGAATAAGAATTCAGGAACACTGTATCAAGAATTTCTCATCTTGAAATTTTATTTTTGGAAATGCTGAATTTTGTTCCAGCTGTTTTTCTCAGAGAAGTTAATTTAGTATTTTATTTTGAAAGCATTCTTGGTCTGCTGTCTGTTTCTCTCTCTCAAAAAATATTTTTTGTGATAGATGCCGTTCCCCCTGTGGAGGAAGTCCTAACACCGCAAAGATAATTACAAAGTTTATAACTGATCACAACTTATCAGATCCCTGGAGGTTTTTAAACCCAAATTCAAGAACATATTCTTTCTACTCACCAGTACATCATTGCTACTCAAGGACTGATTACTTCTTCATAGACAATAACTTCTTGCCTATGATTAAATCTTGCAAATACGATGCTATTGTTATTTCTGACCATGCACCTATGATCTTGGAGCTAAAATTGCTAAGCCCCATACACTAACCGGCAGATGGCGCCTCAACCTACTTCTATTGGCTGTCGAAAATTGTACGGAATTTATATCCAGACAAATGAAATTCTTTCTAGAGACAAATGCATCAACCGAGATCTCTGCAGGAATACTCTGGGAAACTCTTAAGGCCTTCTTAAGAGGACAGATTATCTCATATCTTTCCCACAGAAATAAATCCGAAGCCAAGAAAGTAGCAGAGATAAAAGCAAAATTACTAAAATAGATGAAGAACATGCCAGACTACCAAGCGAGACTCTACATAGGAGGAGGCAGGCTCTACATTCAGAATTAAACCTCTTGACAACTAAAGAAACTGAACAACTAATTTACAAATCCAGACATCATTATTATGAACATGGAGAAAGCTAATAAGCTTTTAGCTCAACAAATTCACAAGCAAGAAGTGCAAGCGCAATCTCGGTAATCACTAACACGAGATAAAATCATCGAACACAAAAATATAATGCACACTTTCAGAGACTACTATAAATCCCTATATACTACTGAGTTTAAAGAAGACAATACACAATCTAATGCATTTCTGGATACATTACAGATACCACAAATTGACGCTTTTAGTGTGGAGGAACTTGATAAACCTCTGGCATTATCAGAATTACTAGATGCTATAAAGTCACTCCAAGGTGGAAAAGCAGCAGGCCCTGATGGCTACCCAGCAGAGTTTTACAAGAAATTCTCCGCTCAGCTAGCTCCCTCCTATTAGCAACATTTACAGAAGCCAGAGATAACCAATCTCTTCCACAAACCTTTCGCCAAGCACTAATCACTGTCTTTCCAAAACAAAATAAGGACTTATTACAATGTGCATCATACAGACCAATTTCACTTCTGAATAACGACGTTAAAATACTCTCTAAAATCATAGCTAGAAGGATGGAGAAAGTGCTCCCCTCGGTAATATCACAAGACCAAACTGGATTTATTAGGGGCCGACACTTATCTTCAAATCTTGACGCCTGTTTAATGTAATATACTCACCAACTAAATCAAACACCCCAGAAATAATATTATCATTGGATGCAGAAAAAGCATTCGACATGATTGAATGGAAATACCTTTTTACTACATTGGAGAAGTTTGGGTTTGGCCCGAACATTTGTGCATGGATTAAATTACTGTATACTAACCCAGAAGCTTCAGTTTGCATCAACATTTGCTCAGACTACTTTAAACTAGAGCGTGGCACTAGACAAGGATGCCCTTGTCACCTGCTGTTTGCAATTGCCATTGAACCACTGGCAATACATTGTCGAAATACTGATCAGATAAAGGGGATTAGCAGAGAAGGACTGGAACAGAAAATCTCATTATATGCAGATGACATGGTACTGTATATATGGACCCAGAAAATTCTGTGCCTGCAGTCTTAGCAGCACTCACAGAATTTCAAAAGATCTCTGGTCTCAGAATTAATCTGAATAAAAGTGTACTCTTTCCAGTGAATTCTCAAGCATATAATATTAGATTAGACACCCTACCTTTTATCATTGCAGAACAGTTTAAATACCTCGGGGTAAACATCACAAGTAAACATAAAGCTCTTTATCAACAAAATTTAGCGTCTGCATGGAAAAAATTAAACAAGACTTGCATAGATGGTCAACCCTTCATCTCACACTAGCTGGAAGAATTAACACTGTTAAGATGAATATTCTTCCTAAGCTCCTTTTTATTTCAAAACATCCAATATACATTAATAAATCATTCTTTAAGCAATTAGATTCAACAATAACCTCATTTATTTGGAATTCAAAACATCCACGCATCAAAAGCGACCCTACAAAGACAAAAGGCAGAAGGTGGCATGGCTCTACCTAACTTCCAGTTTTATTACTGGGCAGCAAATATACAGTGATAAGAACCTGGACACAAATAGAAGAACATACACAGGCTTGGACCGCAATAGAAGTAAAATCCTGCAGTACTTCTTTGTATTCCTTGCTCTGTGCTCCAATAAACACACGTTATCGGCAATACACTAATAACCCAATTGTGCTCCACTCACTTAGAATCTGGAACCAATGTAGAAAGCATTTTAAGGAGAAGCTTCTATCTGTGGCACCTCTGCAAGAGAACCACCTCTTCCAACCTTCACAAACATATGCAGTTTTTAATATCTGGAAAAATTTGGAATTAACTTGCTTAGAGATCTTTATATAGACAACGTCTTTGCATCCTATGAACAATTACATTCCAAATTTAACATTCCAGCTACACATTTCTTTCACTATCTTCAAATTAGGAACTTTGTTAAACAGAACCTTCCAGACTTTCCTCATCTTGCACCCTCATCCATGCTGGAAAAATATTGCTCAATTTCAAGGACTTAGACTCCATCTCTACAATATATAAAATCATTTTACAATCCCTTCCTTTCAAAGATCCAAGAGGACACTGGGAAAAGATCTCTCAATTAATATATCAGAAAGGAGTGGAAAGTAGCAATGCAGAGAATTCACTCAAGCTCCATATGCGCAAAGCATACAATTATACAACTCAAAATTATATATCGAGCACATCTGTCTCGACTAAAACTCTCAAAATGTTTCCAGGGCATGATCCAACCTGCGAGCGTTGCAACCAAGTCCCATCCTCACTGGTCACATGTTCTGGGCCTGCACCAAATTAACATTATTCTGGACAAAAATTTTTAATTACCTCTCAGACAGCCTTGGACTCACAATCCCTCCTAACCCATTAACAGCTGTGTTTGGGGTTCTTCCAGAGGGCTTAAAGTGGAGAAAGACAAACAAATTGTGATTGCATTCACTACACTTTGTACGCAGACTTATTCTGATAAACTGGAAGAACCCAAACTCTCCTCTTTAAGTCAGTGGGAAACTGATGTGTTATATTATTTGAAATTGGAAAAAATCAAATACTCAGTTAGAGGATCTGTACAGACTTTTTCAAAACATGGCAGGATCTAATCAGTAATATTTTAAAATAAGTTCATAAAGCACAGAGAATTTATTAATTTAGGTATGTTTACAAGCCTTAAATTTTACGACGTTTGGCTTGCTCTCTCTCTCAGGGTGGGGATCGATCTGTTCTTAACTCAGTTTTTCTTTTTGTAAAAACTTGATTGCTTTGTATGGATTCCAATAAAATGAATAAAATAATACATATATATATATATATATATTTTTTTTTTTTTGTCATAAAATTGCATAGGACAGAGAATGATAGACATACTCCATAATCATATGAATGTCTCTGTTAAGGTTATTTTCTATTTTAAATATGAATTATTTGTTACTGTATTGATGATATTTTAATTTTATTTTTGACATTATAGGACCCTGCTGGAATCTTTGAACTAGTAGAGGTTGTTGGAAATGGAACATATGGCCAGGTATACAAGGTATGAGCTCAATTTTAAAACATTGTATTTTGAGATTTTCATTGGTAAGAATGTAAAAAAGCATTATTTGAATGTTGGGTATGAGAGTTTATTTTCGACATGTACTAATAAACAAGAGCCCAGCTGGGTGCAATATAAGAAATTATGTTAATGATCCATTATTGGTGCATAGGTGAGAAGATACAGTTGTTTTAAATTGTGTTTCAAATTCCTCAAAGAAAAAAAAAACATAGTTGTCTGTCTGTCTCTTGCATTAGGTGCTATTGCCCAATTCTTGCGTATTAAACTGCGGCCATTTGTAATACAAGACCAAAGAAAACACCTGTCATATATTTAACAATACTATTCAGATTACTCTGCTTGGGTGAGAATGTGGAAAAGTGGAAACGTAAATTACATATTATATATTTCTAAATGTATTACGCTTATTGTGCTTAGTATGTAATTGTTGTTAGTTTTGGATAGTTTCTTTGGGTACAATATCATTGGTTTCTTTCTGGTCAAATCTAGAATTACAGTAATTCCACTGATATGGCCCCACATACTACTGGCAAGTGGGTTAACAATCAAATCACAATTAGCCTGGTACTTGGATTGCACTGTAGTATTTCTTGAGACTTGCCTTGTTCATGAACCACCTCTACATCCCATGGGAAGTATATATTAAAAAATAACTATGATAAGAAGTACTATAACACTGTGACAAATTTCAAGTCAATGACTTGATAAATAAAGCTGTAGATCAACAGCAAATAAAGAAACAGAGGTTGTGTTTTATATAGCGCTTGACTTAACAAATTTTTTAATATTTTCTTATATATTTCTTGAGTTCTGATACAAGTGCAGCAAACTTTCCAAAACATAATGGAATATATTTGTCTGCTCTGTTAAATAAAATAAGATTGCTTTCATAAGTGCACTGTAAAAAAGACTGTGAACCCCCCAATGCAAGACAATTTTGTGTGATTGCAGGGTGACAAAGCAAGAATATGGCATGCATAGCTATCTATACATTGCAGCCACATCTATGCCAGGAGAGACACTGTTCCGTACTAAAACTACATTTAAAAAAGGTGTCATCCTGGCTCCTTTCAAAACCTACAAGCTAACCAGATTCATAGATTCCATTGAGGGCAAGTTGCCCCAGCACTTATTGAAATGATACCTTTTATTGGTTTAAAAAAAATCCTAATAAAAGTGGGTAACTAAAAATATAAAATGCAAGCAATACCTGCTGTATATAAAAGTAATCACATTGATCTTCCTCTTCAATATCTGAAGAATAATGGAGAAAACCAGTAAGCATTTTCCATGAGCACTTTGTCCACAGAATAACAGTTTTATTACGATTGTGTACCTATTTTCCCTTAAAATAGCCTAAATTTCTTGATTAATGGACTCGACAAGGTGCAAAATATATGATAGAAATGTTGGCTGTAATGCGTCCAAATAACTTGTTGAAAACATTTTCATGGATCTCTGCAAAGCTTGTTCCATGTCATCCCACAGATGTAAAACTGGATTGAGAGTGTTGAACAAAAAGATTGCATAAAAATGTCAGGCAACTAAAGCATTTTTTTAACACAATCCCTTCATTTCAGGGGCTCAAAAGTAGTTGTACAATTGACTCAAAGGCTATTTCATGGGCAGTTGTGGGTAAGTCCGTCATTATGTCATTATCAATTAAGCAGATAAAAGACCTGGAGTTGATTTGAGGTGTGGTGCTTGCATGTGGAAGATTTTGCTGTGAACAGACAACATGCGGTCAAAGGAGCTCTCCATGCAGATGAAAGAAGCCATCCTTAAGCTGCGAAAATAGAAAAAAACCCATTTGAGAAATTGCTACAATATTACGAGTGGCAAAATCTACAGTTTGGTACATCCTGAGAAAGAAAGCAAGTACGAAAGCAAGCACTGCTGAACTCTGAAAAAGACCTGGACATCCACGGAAGACAACAGTGGTGGATGATCGCAGAATCATTTCCATGGTGAAGAGAAACTCCTTCACAACAGCCAACAGTCTCCCATAAAGAGAAGACTGCATGAAAGTAAATACAGAGGATGCACTGCAAGGTGCAAGCCACTCATAAGCCTCAAGAATAGAAAGGCTAAAT
>NC_053156.1:54501993-54529493 GCF_016835505.1 Polypterus senegalus
GCCAAGAAAACATCCCCCACACCATTACACCACCACCACCAGCCTGCACAGTGGTAACAAGGCATGATGGATCCATGTTCTCATTCTGTTTATGCCAAATTCTGACTCTACTATTTGAATGTCTCAACAGAAATCGAGACACATCAGACCAGGAAAAATTTTTCCAGTCTTCAACTGTCCAATTTTAGTGAGCTTGTGCAAATTGTAGCCTCTTTTTCCTATTTGTAGTGGAGATGAGTGGTACCCGGTGGGGTCTTCTGCTGTTGTAGCCCATCCGCCTCAAGGTTGTGCGTGTTGTGGCTTCACAAATGCTTTGCTGCATACCTCGGTTGTAACGAGTGGTTATTTCAGTCAAAGTTACTCTTCTATCAGCTTGAATCAGTCGGCCTATTCTTCTCTGACCACTAGCATCAACAAGACATTTTCGCCCACAGGACTGCTGCATACTGGATGTTTTTCCCTTTTCACACCATTCTTTGTAAACCCTAGAAATGGTTGTGCGTGAAAATCCCAGTAACTGAGCAAATTGTGAAATACTCAGACCGGCCCGTCTGGCACCAACAACCATGCCATGCTCAAAATTGCTTAAATTTCCTTTCTTTCCCATTCTGACATTCAGTCTGGAGTTCAGGAGATTGTCTTGACCAGGACCACACCCCTAAATGCATTGAAGCAACTGCTATGTGATTTGTTGATTAGATAATTGCATTAATGGGAAATTGAACAGGTGTTCCTAATAATCCTTTAGGTGAGTGTATATATACATATATATATACACATACATATCTTCATATCTATATACATATCTACATATACACACACATATATATGTATGTACATTTATATATATGTATGTATGTATATATAATAAAATATATGTATATATATATATATATATATATATATATATATATATATATATATATATATATATATATACACACACACACACACAGTGGAACCTCGGTTCATGACCATAATCCGTTCCAGAACGTTTGTCGTGAACCGAAGCAGTTTCCCCCATAGGATTGTATGTAAATACAATTAATTTGTTCCAGACCATACAAACTATGAAAATATGTAAAGATTAAGCACAAATATAGTTAATTACACCATAGAATGCATAGTGTAATAGTAAACTAATGTAAAAACATTGAATAACACTGACACAAAACACCCAGGCTCCCTGATCAGCTACACGAGCTGCTACTGGCTCGCGCTCTCTCTCTGTAGCACACACACCACCAAAGCCCCTCCCTCCCTACCTCCGCTACAGGAGCAGCCTGGCTCACGCGCGCTCTCTTTCTCTCTGTTGCGCTCGCACACACACACAAACTCCACCCACCCCTATCCCCCTCCCATCCCTTCCCTGTCAGCTGACCGTGCTCGCGCAGCATTTTTTTTAAATGAGTTAAGCACAGCAAAAAAAAATTGCACAAATCCGAACTGCATTTAAAAACCAACTCACAAGCAACCAAAAAAGTAACATTGCAGGAGATCACGCTATTAAACTTAAAGCCTGATCGCTGTAAACAATGTTTTTAAAATGAGTTTTAAGCACAGCAGAAAACATTGCACAAATCCGAACTGCATTTAAAAACCAACTCGCAAGCAACCAAAATAGTAACATTGCAACAAATTACACGATGAAGTCCATCATGTAAACAATTTTTTTAATGAGTTTTAAGCACAAGGAAGAAAGAGAAAAATGACATTGCAACAAATCGCATTATGAACTAAAAAATTAAACTTTTGAAAAATCCGTAATACAAAAACCACCAAGAAAACTAACCTTGCATGAGACGAGTTCTGGCATGAAGTGTTTTCCTTCAGGTGATTTCTTGGGTTTCTGGTGCTTTTAGCGGTTTAGCTGGTGGGAGTGAAAGCCTCATGCAGCCATTCCAAAAAGAAAGTTCTTGTGACCCTCCACATTACTGGCAGTCTGGCTTTGTTTACATTATGCTGCTTGAAAGCACGAGGGTTCTCAGATTGGTAAATGAGTAAACTGGTAAACAGTTTTTCCACCTCTTGTAATTTCTTTCTTTACTTCGATTTCAGTTTTCTTCAAAACTTTCTCCTGACCACTCTTCACTTGCTTAGAAGCCATAGTTAACTGCAAAAGCACACAAAATACTGTAGAGCACAAAAAGAGTGCACGTCTTATTGAAAACAATGAACAAGGAGTGGCTTTGCTTAAATGAAAAAGCATGGCAGCTCTCTTTCTCTCTCAGGCTGCCTGTGGTGGGGGGGATGGTTCACTCTCTCTCTCTCTCTCTCTCTCTCAGCTCAGGAGGCAAGGGAAACTGGCTTGTTCAGCAAACACGTGTAGCAATCTCCTCCTCCTCCCCCTCCCCAGCAGGCACGTGCTCGCTCGCTCTTGCTCTCTCGCTCTCTTTTTCTCTCTCTCTCTCTCTCTCTCAGCTCAGACAGGCAAGGGAAACTGGCTTGTTCGTATACCTAGTGTGTGGTTGTGAACCGAGGCAAAAGTTTGGCGAGGTTTTTGGTCGTGAACCGAGGTTCCACTGTATATATATATTGACATCATATATACACACACACCAATTATATAAATGTGTGTGTATGTATATGTGTGTATATATATGTATGTATATATATGTATGTATGTATTATATATATATGTATGTATGTATATATATATATGTGTGTATATATATATATATATATATATATATATATATATATATATATACACCCTAAAAGGATTATTAGGAACACCATACTAATACAGTGTTTAACCCCCTTTTGACTTCAGAACTGCCTTAATTCTATGTGGCATTGATTCAACAAGGTGCTGAAAGCATTCTTTAGAAATGTTGGCCCATATTGATAGGATAGCATCTTGCAGCTGATGGAGATTTGTGGGATGCACATCCAGGGCACGAAGCTCCCGTTCCATCATATCCCAAAGATGCTCTATTGGGTTGAAATCTGGTGACTGTGGGGGCCATTTTAGTACAGTGAACTCATTGTCATGTTCAAGAAACCAATTTGAAATGATTCGAGCTTTATGAAATAGTGCATTATCCTGCTGTAAGTAGCCATCAGAGGATGGGTACATGGTGGTCATGAAGGGATGGACATGGTCAGAAACAATGCTCAGGTAGCCCGTGGCATTTAAACGATGCCCAGTTGGCACTAAGGGGCCTAAAGTGTGCCAAGAAAACATCCCCCACACCATTACACCACCACCACCAGCCTGCACAGTGGTGACAAGGCATGATGGATCCATGTTCTCATTCCGTTTATGCCAAATTCTGACTCTACCATTTGAATGTCTCAACAGAAATCGAGACTCATCAGACCAGGCAACATTTTTCCAGTTTTCAACTGTCCAATTTTGGTGAGCTTGTGCAAATTGTAGCCTCTTTTTCCTATTTGTAGTGGAGATGAGTGGTACCCGGTGGGGTCTTCTGCTGTTGTAGGCCATCCGCCTCAAGGTTGTGCGTGTTGTGGCTTCACAAATGCTTTGCTGCATACCTCGGTTGTAACGAGTGGTTATTTCAGTCAAAGTTGCTCTTCTATCAGCTTGAATCAGTCGGCCCATTCTCCTCCTGACCTCTAGCATCAACAAGGCATTTTCGCCCACAGGACTGCCGTGATACTGGATGTTTTTCCTTTTCACACCATTCATTGTAAACCCTAGAAATGGTTGTGCGTGAAAATCCCAGTAACTGAGCAAATTGAGAAATACTCAGACCGGTCGGTCTGGCACCAACAACCATGCCACCAAAATTGCTTAAATCACCTTTCTTTCCCATTCTGACATTCAGTTTGGAGTGTGTGTGTGTGTATATATATATATATATATATATATATATATATATATATATATATATATATATATATATATATATATATATATATATATATATATACATACATACAGTGGTGTGAAAACTATTTGCCCCTTCCTGATTTCTTATTCTTTTGCATGTTTGTCACACAAAATGTTTCTGATCATCAAACACATTTAACCATTAGTCAAATATAACACAAGTAAACACAAAATGCAGTTTTTAAATGATGGTTTTATTATTTAGGAGAAAAAATCCAAACCTACATGGCCCTGTGTGAAAAGTAATTGCCCCTGAACCTAATAACTGGTTGGGCCACCCTTAGCAGCAATAACTGCAATCAAGCGCTATGATAACTTGCAATGAGTCTTTTACAGCGCTCTGGAGGAATTTTGGCCCACTCATCTTTGCAGAATTGTTGTAATTCAGCTTTATTTGAGGGTTTTCTAGCATGAACCGCCTTTTAAGGTCATGCCATAGCATCTCAATTGATTCAGGTCAGGACTTTGACTAGGCCACTCCAAAGTCTTCATTTTGTTTTTCTTCAGCCATTCAGAGGTGGATTTGCTGGTGTGTTTTGGGTCATTGTCCTGTTGCAGCACCCAAGATCGCTTCAGCTTGAGTTGACGAACAGATGGCGGACATTCTCCTTCAGGATTTTTGGTAGACAGTAGAATTCATGGTTCCATCTATCACAGCAAGCCTTCCAGGTCCTGAAGCAGCAAAACAACCCCAGACCATCACACTACCACCACCATATTTTACTGTTGGTATGATGTTCTTTTCTGAAATGCTGTGTTCCTTTTACGCCAGATGTAACAAGACATTTGCCTTCCAAAAGTTCAACTTTTGTCTCATCAGTCCACAAGGTATTTTCCCAAAAGTCTTGGCAATCATTGAGATGTTTCTTAGCAAAACTGAGACGAGCCCTAATGTTCTTTTGCTTAACAGTGGTTTGCGTCTTGGAAATCTGCCATGCAGGCCGTTTTGCCCAGTCTCTTTCTTATGGTGGAGTCGTGAACACTGACCTTAATTGAGGCAAGTGAGGCCTGCAGTTCTTTAGACGTTGTCCTTGGGTCTTTGTGACCTCTTGGATGAGTCGCCTCTGCGCTCTTGGGGTAATTTTGGTCGGCCAGCCACTCCTGGGAAGGTTCACCACTGTTCCATGTTTTTGCCATTTGTGGATAATGGCTCTCACTGTGGTTCACTGGAGTCCCAAAGCTTTAGAAATGGCTTTATAACCTTTACCAGACTGATAGATCTCAATTACTTCTGTTCTCATTTGTTCCTGAATTTCTTTGGATCTTGGCATGATGTCTAGCTTTTGAGGTGCTTTTGGTCTACTTCTCTGTGTCAGGCAGCTCCTATTTAAGTGATTTCTTGATTGAAACAGGTGTGGCAGTAATCAGGCCTGGGGTGGCTACGGAAATTGAACTCAGGTGTGATACACCACAGTTAGGTTATTTTTAACAAGGGGCAATTACTTTTCACACAGGGCCATGTAGGTTTGGATTTTTTCTCCCTAAATAATAAAACCATCATTTAAAAACTGCATTTTGTGTTTACTTGTGTTATATTTGACTAATGGTTAAATGTGTTTGATGATCAGAAACATTTTGTGTGACAAACATGCAAAAGAATAAGAAATCAGGAAGGGGCAAATAGTTTTCACACCACTGTATGTATGTATATATATATATATATATATATATATATATATATATATATATATATATATATATATATATATATATATATATATATATATATATATATATATATATATATATATATATATATATATATGTGTGTATATATATATATATATATGTGTGTGTATATATATATATATATATATGTGTGTGTATATATATATATATGTATACACACAGGTATATTTATGTGTATATATATATATGTGTATATATGTGTGTGTATAGCTTTGGTCACTGAGTGCAAGGGACAAATAATAAAATATAGTCTAAGTGAAACATTAATGTTTTAAGAAGTACAGGTACATTGAGCACTACTGAAGTGGTTGCGGGTAGCCTACATTATAAAGATGGTGTACCAGAACGGGTAAGTAGTTCTAACAGCAGCTAAAATGAATATGGATCATCTCTCGGTAGTTGATCCCTTTTGAAAGGCGCTACACGACGGCTGTGGTATAGAAATTACATTTTCTATGTGAACGTCTAAATTTCTGCCTCTGGTAATGTGCCTTACCGGCATTTAAAGAAAATTAGTTTTGTGTCCTCTGCAGTGTTAAGAGAGAAAGGCTTTGGTTTGAGATAAAAGAAAAAAAGGTGTAAAGAAAGGAAACTTGCTTTTTTCTTTTATATAGTATATAGAGATGTCTTCGCTGACGATATGAGCGCCTTTTGGGGACAGTCGCGGTGGGTCTTGTGTAGACTGGTGAGACGTCCCTTCCATTAATCGGCTGTGATGGCACTTTCAGTCCTCCACTCCTGTGCGTGTCGTCATAATCCGAACTGACGACCTCATAATCGATATAATGCAAGCAAAAAGAAAGTGCGAATTGCCTTAATATTAGTTTGCCGCAGTGTATAGAAAAGGGGTCCCGTGTTTGCACTTGTCTGGGCTATAGCTCAGGGGGAGGATGAAAAAAATTAAAAGTGCTCACTTTGAGTTAAGGCAGAAGCGCAGTCAGCGTCTCAAAGGCTGGCACAGCTATGTATGCTACGCTGCTCGACTTTCGCTGGGCAGGAGACCCCATTTTTTGCAGACTCGTTCACGTGATCAAAAGTCTCAGCGCTCTTTGGAGTTCATTCATTCATTCATTCATATATATATATATATATATATATATATATATATATATATATATATATATATATATATATATATATACATACACAGTATTTTAAATATTACGAAATTTTATCTAAGTTTTTGAAAGTTGTATGTCAGTATGGAAGTGGAAGCACATACACTTCATTCATTTACTTTTCTCTTTTTTTTTACTCCAAAAAAGTAATACCTAGATCTGCTTTATTGCATGTTTGACATTAATATTTTGGAAATAAACATATCTTGCAGAAATAATGAGAAATCCTTTATTTTCTGATACTAATATCTCTTTGTTTTAGGGTCTTTCACACCTCCACACCCACAAAGTAATTCACAGAGATATCAAAGGGCAAAATGTGCTACTGACTGAGAATGCAGAGGTCAAACTTGGTATGTTAATTGCTTTCTTGATTTTTTTTTTTTTTTTTTAATTTATTTAATTCCATTAAATTCCCCTCATTTGCCATCACACCATTTTTCCCAGAGCTTGTTCTTATGAAATCCCCACTTGGTTTATTTTATTCTTGTAGTCTCCAAAAGGTAAGCTATGTCAAAATGTAACTTTTTAAAGCATTAATGACAATGGCTTTATGTAATCTACCTTTGCATTTCTCCTTGAAGTTGTATCATTAAAAATTATTGATCTGGACTGTATGCTTCTAGGACTTGTTTGTATTTTTGGTATGTAAACTGGTTTGTTTTTTGAAGATAGATATTTAGTAGTTTCTGCAAACATATTTAAATAAGTTTGGGACCACCTCACAGCAAGAATGACTGCTGTGATTATTTACTATCTGTAAGGATAAAAACATTGCTGTCATTTTTTTGGTACTATCGGAAATCTATAGTATTTAAGTACTTGCTGAGAAATGGCTGCAATTTTTCTACCTCAGAAAAGCAAACAAGAAAAAATACTGCTTATCCAAAAAAGTAATAATTGCAACTATTTCCAACTAAGGTAACCACTAAAAGTAGAAATTATAGGAAAGAATATCAAAATTAGAATGAACGTATGTTTCTCAAGCCTGTAGCCAGATACTGATGCAATCAAGTATATGTCTTTCAAGACTGCTCCTAGTCAGAATGTACATGTGAAAACTGTAGTGACATTACTAGGGCTTATACAAAAAAATCACAATCTTCTGAAATTTACAGATCAAGAGGCCTGCAGAGTGCTGCAGTTCTTGAAATCCCTTCCATGAGTAAACACAATGCAATTTAGATTATGGCAAATCACACTTAGGCTCATTAATGAAAGGAGGACAAAGAAATGTTGGCACATAAACAGCAGCAACATTAAGTTAAACTGTGACACATCATTCAGGAGGTTGACCACTTGTTTTCTAAAATATGTCAAAGAGTTGTTGAAGAGTTGTTCCATAAGTTCTGCAATATATGCAGTAATTGTGATAAAAAACAGCCTACCGTAGTTTTAGGTTTTTCACATTAAAGAAAGAGAAGGTTTGCCACTTGTTTGTGCAGTTGGAGCTCTAGTAGATAAAATTCATATTTGAATTAATTTGATTATAATTTATATACCTTGTCAAGCAACCTTTGAGTGTTTGCAAATAAACTTTTAGTCTAATGTGCCTTCAGTTTTCTTCTCAGTAAAGCCTTCTAGCCAGAATTGCTACATCAGTGATAGTGCTAGGTGAGAATTTTCTGTCAAGCGTATCTCTGTGTGTCTTTGTTAGGAAGTGTATCAAGTTGAAAGTACAAGTAGTATGGCCTTCTGGATTTAAAAAAAATCTTTTTTATTCAAGTCCACCATTCTGTTTAGGGGAAAAAAATGCCAAAAGATTGCAAATCCTGAATTCATATGACTGGACTTAAGACAAAATGCTATCTAAATATAAAGACAAAATTCAAAAGACAGAAAAAACAACAGAAGAGCTTAGAAGGAGGCTTTTAAAGTGGTATTGAGTACATAGCACTAGACCAACACCACCATCCAAGATACCACTTTATTTCCCTTGTCCCTCCCGTTGTTACTGTTGTGTGAATAACGCTATACAGTAATAGACACCTATGTTTGGGGGGGCATTAGGGGAAAAAGGGGGATTGAGGTGGATCCCCAATCAAATTCAAGGCCAAAGATAAATTACTTACTTTTATCTATATTTGTTAGGATTGAAGAGAAATGGGTGCATCTCACAAATAGTCTAGATAGATAGATAGATACTTTATTAATCCCAAGGGGAAATTCGCATAATCCAGCAGCTGCTGTAATGAAAGGTATATGGGTGAAGGCATTCTGTGTAGTGAATTTATTTATTCATCTCCAAGATATCCTTCTACCAGGGAAGTTTTGCTACTGAGGAGTTGAATTTTATCTTGAAGGGAATGGGTGCAATATATATTAGTTACTTTGATCTAGAATGCATGAACTGAAGAAAAGATGGCATGTGAAAATTTAGCCATACTATTGAAAGTAAAATTCAAGAGTTAAACTGTCTGCTACAGTATATTCAATGTCCATTACAAACAAACAAATTAGGTGAAAGCAACTGTTTGGGATTGAGACACTGTAGGAATTATAAAGTGATCATTTATTCAAAATGATGACTATTTTTTGTGACTATACATTTTTAAGGCCACATGACGTAGGTAGGAGGTAATGAAGGCATGGTTCTTTATGCCAGAAATAGTGTTCAACCAGAAATGATCAACACAGAAAACGCAAAAAACAGCCTAAATTGCAGTGAGTAAAATGTGTTGATGTAAGATAGTTACCTCGGACCTAACTCGGACAAATCAAACAATATGTAAAAAGATAATATTGCATTTATAGATGTTTTCAGTATTCCAAACTTTTCATAAGGAAATACCCTACTGAGGAACAGAAGAGTAAACTGAAATGATGCAAAAGACTATGTCCTCACCTATTTGTATAGACCACTGGTTCCTAAATTTATTTTGTCACAAAACCATAATAAGATTTTCCAAAGATAACCTGACTAATTTTAATAAGAAATTAAATAAAACAAATTTTAGTGACACAGAACTTATTCAGTGTTGCAAAACAAATGAGTGGAAAACAAAAGTTAACAATCATAAAAACAAAATTATTATAAAATTAAACAATAATGTAAATAGGTAACACACATACTTTCATTACTAACAAACAATATATCAAGCAAAACTTAAAAACAAATGCTGATATATATTGTCTATATAAAAAAAAAATTAGGAAAAAACAAAGCATAAAGATTAAAGAGAAGAATGCAGGTGCCTCTTATATTGTAGTATCCTCTGAAAATTTGGTGTAATGTTGGATAACTTAATTAGTATATCTGGTGCAGCATGAAATCTGTCTTGGCTTGAAAATTTAATTGAAAAGTTTTCCCTACATTGTAAAGCATCAAAGCAGGCAAGATTTTTTATTTTTATTTATTTATTTTTTTATTTATGGAAAGCACTTAGCTTTAGAACATAATGTTGTGTGGTAAATGCAAATATACAATATTTGTGAAGAAACAACTTTGACTTGAAACATACTAATCTTATCTTTTAAGTAAAAGGCAATGTAATAAGCCTGTTAGCGAGGCGACGAGGGACTGTGTACTGAAAACAAACAGGAAAGTAAATATTTCCCTCAAGTGTCTTTTAACATGAATAAAAAAGTGAAATACCTCAGGCATAAAGTAAAATAAAATAAACTCCATTTTAATCGTTTTAATACAGATGAATGGTAGACTTAACCGCAACCATGGACCTAATGCTAGCAGTGCTGAATTAAATAAAAGATGTTTTTTTTTATTTATTTTTTATTATTATTAATCTTAGTGTGTTCTAATCATTTCAAATGAGAGAAGTACATGATGACTAGCAGAAAGGGAATAAAACTGGCTTTAGTCTTTTGTAAGACTAGGAAAATTATATTCAAAACTAAATTAAAAGACAAATTGTGTTTTAAAAAAAAAAAAAAAAAAAATTTTAAATGTCAGGTACCATTAGGTTTAGCGTGGACCATACTCCCAAATCAACCTTTTTAGACAAGTTTTAATTGGCAACTAGAGCAATACGAAAAAATAAAGAATATATACCATACTTTATTTAAACTTTCAAAAACCATATTGTACAATTTGACTCTAAAGATTATTCCTGAGGCTTAAATATACTTTCTTAATGGTTTTAACCATTATGACCAGTCTTAGAATTCAGTTTAATAAAATAAGTATTCATTTTCATAATCTGTAATCGACTGTTTTACCTGTTGACTAAGGTTCTGTTATCTGAGCATTCACTTTGATTTTTGGAAATCACAGTCAAGTGACTACTCGCATTGCACAATAGTCACCAGTCGTATAGATGTGCTCAAACTGTATGATAATATTCAGTCTGCTTGACATGCCATGACATGGGTGCTCATAATATATCTGAACATGGCAACAACACATACTTACCCTTACAAAAGAAACCCATGAATACGGGCTCCTCAAAATGTCAACAAAGAAAAGAGCTCCGTTCCTGTCTCTTGCTATACACTCGGATGTTTGAAGTGCAGACAACATGCTTTATCCATTTTACAGAGAGAATTAGAGGTATTTAGTTTATGTAGTTGCTAAGATGCTTTTCTGATCGGTCATTTAGATGCTATATGATATTCAGGTTTTGACATGACAGAAGCAATAATGAATATATAATATACTGTGAATAAAGCGCAATTAAATTTTATGATGACATCAGAAAATTCAGTTTGAGACTGCCCACACTGCAATGCAGCCAACTGACAAATTCATTCGTATGACAGCCCAATCAAAAGACTTAATCGAGCAAAGCAACCTTTCTCATACTACATGTAAAATGATGGCTGATGAAGTTGAGGCTGAGTCAAATCAGTTAGCGAATACAAATGGGGTTTAACACTATGTGGAAAATGGCAATTTTATGCCAGAGATTAGTTGCTTGTACACAACACGCTCTTTTCTGCTTGGTTTTGATACTGTGCCCTGCAATGACTGATGTGCCGTTTTTATTCTTGTTTTATACTAAGTGCTGCTGCAATAATCACTCCTACCGTTTTTATTTCTTGCTTGGTAGATGTCAACAAGTGGCGGGAGCATGTGTATACACACAATGCTGCACACTAGTAGGCACCATCTTAAATAGGCAATAATTTTTGTGAAGTAATACAGTATTTTTTTTTCTTTATAAGTTTACAAGGTAACACATTAACACATGACAGTTTCTCCCCCAGGGGATGATTTTGAATTTTTCATGGTATTTTGTTAAATTTAATGGTTGATTTATCCACGAATGGGGTTATCGAGTATATGCTGCATTTACTTTTCTTAGCTTGTTTGACTCGCTTTGTGATTATTGGATTCTTAAGTAAATCTAGTGTAAATAGTTTACAGATGATAAACATGCATAATCCTCATCCAGCATAATCCTCATCCAACATAAAAAAAAAAAAAAATTTGACCATGCCTTTTTATGAGGTAGATTTTAGCCACCACAAGTCTATATGGGTGTAGTTTTTAACTACATGATAAAATGCTATTAAACATGTATTTTATTTACTTGGTAATAAATTTTATTACGTTCCATTATTACTGCTACTTTTGGCTAAATCTTGTTATAAAAATAAAAATGTGATATTTTTGTCTTTAAGTAAATAAAACTGCTACAATTTTGAAAACAGTAAATCCCCAAACACGCCTAAATGTTACAATATGTGTACATTTTCTAATGTCGAAATGATCAGATTTTCCTAATAAAGTGGTCCCTTGATGTAATCTTTCCTTCAGAAAGTTTGTGTAAATCTTTTCCCAATCTCAATGGCTTTGTTAAGGTTGGTGTGAAGTTCGACAGTTATCAACAAAAGATAGTTCTTTAAAAGAATTTACTTTTTCATGAAGATAAATTTATTTCTATTAAAATGAAACTGTTTCAAAATAATATTAAATGGGTCATGAGTATGAATCTCTTAAATAAAGGTAAATGTTTTTGAAATCAGCACACTTTATTCTAGCAATACTTTCGAACAATATGTGCATTTGAATAACTGATCGTGGTCTCTTGTAATCTTAGAAATTCATGCAGTATTGATCTCTTTGTTTATGTTTGCCAGTGTTTTAAAGTGTAGGCAGCATTTTAAAGTTATGTGTAAGTAGGACCTTTGCTTTTTAATCTGTGACTATGTTAACAGTATTTTTCTTCCCGATATCTTGTCAGTTGACTTTGGAGTGAGTGCACAGCTGGACAGGACGGTAGGACGTAGAAACACATTCATTGGCACGCCATACTGGATGGCTCCTGAAGTAATTGCTTGTGATGAGAATCCAGATTCTACTTATGACTATAGGGTGAGTTCAGAAAGCATTGTGATCTTGTCATCCTCTGAACAAAAGCCTAATCTCACAGGAAAGTTTACAATGGAATGATTATTGAAATAAAATTTAAAGTTTTTAGATAAAATTGTTTTAGCCATTGTAAGTCGCATATTAAAATACTGGGACAATTTAAGAATACTTCCAAGTCAAGCATTGCAGATGTGTGTACCATAATGCCATTAAAACTGAAAATGAAAGCAAGTCCACAGTTAATATCCCACATCTCTCCCAAACTCCCATGTAAAAGTCTGATTTTGATGTTTTACTCCATAAAAGTGCCCTTTAAAGTGAGGGCCATACTTACACAGTATTACATTTGTTTCATTTAATTTATTTTTGCATTTCTACTGTTAAACTTAATTTACACTATGTATGCAGTGTACATCAGTGTTTGTTTTTGATTTTATTTTGTATGTGCTTTACTTTTAATTTGTTTCTAGTTTATATACAGAAATGCAACATTCTTTTAAAGTAGTTCTTTTACATGCTATTCAAAGAAATAGGTAAGTATTAGTAGTTCATGAAGAGTAAGCAAAATCAATTTAGTCAATAATGTAATTACAACTGAAATGTTGTAATTTAATCAGTCAACTACCAGCTTTGAACTATTTAGAATTTGGAAATGTGGTACCGTGTATGTAAGCATGCCTGCATTAATCTGCCTTCTGGTAGATTGTTCCTTTTTGTGCCAGAAGACATTTTTAGAAGGAACAGGCAGCAGGAGGTTAATGAAATGTACTTCATGTTTGAAATTATCAGAATCAAACTCGATCTGGAGTTTCTGCTTTTGTGATCTTTCTTGCCTTAGAATGGGAACAGATTTATTAAACTTTTTTTTGTGTTTTTTTTTTTTTATTTTAAAAGAAAAAACAACAACTTTACCTTATGTTTCTAAAGCTAATTCTTTTTAGGGCATTTTTTCTTCATCTTACCTGCAGTAAATGTACAGTGCATCCGGAAAGTATTCACAGCGCATCACTTTTTCTACATTTTGTTATGTTACAGCCTTATTCCAAAATGGATTAAATTCATTTTTTTCCTCAGAATTCCACACACAACACCCCATAATGACAACGTGAAAAAAGTTTACTTGAGGTTTTTGCAAATTTATTAAAAATAAAAAACTGAGAAATCACATGTACATAAGTATCTGCAGCCTTTGCTCAATATTTTGTTGATGCACCTTTGGTAGCAATTACAGCCTCAAGTCTTTTTGAATAAGATGCCACAAGCTTGGCACACCTATCTTTGGCCAGTTTCGCCCATTCCTATTTGCAGCACCTCTCAAGCTCCATCAGGTTGGATGGGAAGCGTCGGTGCACAGCCATTTTAAGATCTCTCCAGAGATGTTCAATCAGATTCAAGTCTGGGCTCTGGCTGGGCCACTCAAGGGCATTCACAGAGTTGCCACTCCTTTGATATCTTGGTTGTGTGCTTAGGGTCGTTGTCCTGCTGAAAGATGAACCGTCACCCCAGTCTGAGGTCAAGAGCGCTCCGGAGCAGGTTTTCATCCAGGATGTCTCTGTACATTGCTGCAGTCGTCTTTCCCTCTATCCTGACTATTCTCCCAGTTCCTGACGCTGAAAAACATCCCCACAGCATGATGCTGCCACCACCATGCTTCACTGTAGGGATGGTATTGGCCTGGTTTCCTCCAAATGTGACGTCTGGCATTCACACCAAAGTGTTCAATCTTTGTCTCATCAGACCAGAGAATTTTGTTTATCATGGTCTGAGAGTCCTTCAGGTGCCTTTTGGCAAACTCCAGGCGGACTGCCATGTGCCTTTTACTAAGGAGTGGCTTCCGTCTGGCCACTCTACCATACAGGCCTGATTGGTGGATTGCTGCAGAGATGATTGTCCTTCTGGAAGGTTCTTCTCTCCACAGGGGACCTCTGGAGCTCTGACAGAGTGACCATCTGGTTCTTGGTCACTTCTCTGACTAAGGCCCTTCTCCCCAGATTGCTCAGTTTAGATGGCCGGCCAGCTCTAGGAAGAGTCCTGGTGGTTTTGAACTTCTTCCACTTGTGGATGATGGAGGCCACTGTGCTCATTGTGACCTTCAAAAAAGCAGAAATTTTTCTGTAACCTTCCCCAGATTTTTGCCTTTTTTAAGGTCTACATACAATTCCTTTGACTTGATGCTTGGTTTGTGCTCTGAAATGAACTGTCAACTGTGGGACCTTATATAGACAGATGTGTGCCTTTCCAAATCATGTCCAATCAACTGAATTTGCCACAGGTGGACTCCAATTAAGCTGTCGAAACATCTCAAGGATGAGATCAGGGGAAACAGAGGATGCACCTGAGCTCAATTTTGAGCTTCATGGCATAGGCTGTGAATACTTATGTACATGTACTTTCTCAATTTTTTTATTTTTAATAAATTTGCAAAAATCTCAAACTTTTTTCACGTTGTGATTATGGGGTGTTATGTGTAGAATTCTGAGGGAAAAAAATGAATTTAATCCATTTTGGAATAAGGCTGTAACATAACAAAATGTGGAAAAAGTGATGCGCTGTGAAAACTTTCCGGATGCACTGTATCTAATAGATTTGTAGTTTACATTATCCTTGCTACCCAATGAGTTTTTCTCCTTCACAATGTGCTCTCTTCAGGAACTACCTTTTTTCTCTTATGGGCTTGATCATCTGCTTTCATTTGTACCCTTGTCTGCTAGTTCCTCCACTCAAGTTGTCATCTCTGGTTTTGTGAGTGTGCTGTTTTTTATGCACATATTTAATTTTTCCCTCTCATATGGCAGGAAGTGGGAGCTTGGGTTGAGGTGACTAGCGATATTCAGTAATACAAACTTTTGCTTGTCATTAGGGTAGCACATTTCAATATGAGATATGATATTAACTTTCATTTAACTCGTTCCAAGTCATCTGGGGCCTCATGCATAACAGTGTGCGTAGAATTCACACTAAAATATGGTGTAAGGACAAAAGTGGAAATGTGTGTACCGCCAAAAAGTCCAGATACATAAATCTGTGCGTTCACCAACTTCTATGTTCTTCCTCTCCATAAATCCTGGTCTGCGCGAAAAGTAATGCATGTGCACACGCCTGCTACCCCACCCAAACTCCTCCCAGGATTACGCCTCTTTGAATATGCAAATCAATATAAATAGCTCTTAAGCTCAACGTTCTATGAAAAGGCAATGGCAAAAGCATGGGATGAAATAGAAGAATTTCAGCGAATACCAAGTGGAGGCAAGGAAAAACATACTATTTGTTGGTATAAACAACAAAAGGAAGTTGATCAAGTGACATAGTGTCAGAGAAACTCGAAAGCTCAAGTTCACAAAGCTGCACAATGCCCGAAATTAAGAAGAAGTTGTCAGATATCAAAGTCGCCGTAAAAAGGCTAGCTGTAGCCCACCGTCTCAGTGTCATATTAAAGCTTATTAGGATACAGAAAAAAGAAAAAAAATAGGGGCACAGTGACAAAAAGCTTGAAATGTCAACTTTAATCTCGAAATTACCACTTTAATCACACAGTTTATTTTGTCATTAAAGTAGAACATTGTAAACTTCATCTTTAAATTGTTTAATTTTCTAGTTTATCAAATCCCATCGTAACTAAAGTAGCACATTAAATGCTTTGTTTTGTATATCTTCTATGTGTGTGAATCACTGCGTGCTTCTTAAATGGGCTTTCTCTTCCTCTGACTGGACACAGAAGCCATTACATTCGTGATATTACAGCTCTCTAAATAATTAAAATACTGAGATGTATCCTTGATATAATTTTCATGATGATAGAAGTTAAAGCATGTTATAAACATGGGAACACGGTGGCGCAGTGATAGTGATGAGCTGGCACCCTGTCCAGAGATTTTTCCTGCCTCCTGCAAGATGCTTGCTGCGCTGTGTGTGACCTTTGATGAAATAATTTATTGCAGCAGTAGGGTCTCTTTCAAACATACTAACCTCCAATTGCTGTACTTCCTTTTGTTTCTCCAAGTAACCAATCGCCACACAATCAGCTCCTTAATAGATGTTAAGCCATCTGTAAGCTTAGAACACCGATTCTTCAAAACTTTTAAGGAACATTGAAATATCTTCATAGTACATGTTTAATTATTCCATCCATCTATCCTTCAAGTGTCGTGCCAGCCCCAGCAAGAATACAGCGCGAGGCAGGAACAATCCCTGAACTAGCTAGCACTGCTCCACCGTGTCCTCACATGTTTAATTGTTAACAATATAGATTATTTTAATGATGTTAACATTTTATCTATATAATGTAACAAACATATTTTGCTGCATTTCATCTTAAAAATATTGCCATCATATGTACTGTAAATATACGATTTATAAAGTGGCTCAGGTTGTGCAATATTAAAACTGTATCGCAAATTTACAGTGAGGTAATTGTACTTATAAGTACAAAGCGTTCTACAAGGAGCACTTGATGGACTGATTGAGTGCGTTTACAGTTCTTGGGATAAAACTGTTTCTGAACTGCAGTGTCCCTACAGGAAAGGCTCAGAAGCGTTTGCCGTGTGAGAGCAGTTCAATAGACAGCATGGCTGAGGCAGCGTGTGCTTGATGCTGTATAATGATAATTCTCTTTCCAATCAGCTGCTGTAGAGCTGTGATTCCACACTCAGATACAGTGATATAAATACTCCGAGTGGTGTAGTGAGAGTAATATGGAGAAAGATGATCTGCTGTGGCAACCCCTAACGGGAGCAGCTGAAAGAAGGTGCAATGAGAGTAACAACACTAAAGCAGCTATGGTATTTGGAATAGTTTCACCATTCCGTGGGCCATTATATTATTACAGGTTAATTACAATCAGATGCCTTAAACTAATAAACAATATGCGGTTAATTTCAGTGTATTTATAAAGCCGCGTCAGGGATGTGCATCTAAAAAGATAGGGAAACCACACTGGAACAAAAGCACTGCTTTGATGCTTGGTGCCGCCAGTTTGCAAAACCAAGCGGAGTACTTGCGTACGCCAGGGTTTTAGCTAGCATGAAAATGTGAGAGGCTTTATGCCAAATTTAGGTTTTATACATCGCAATTTTGAGCGTGGAACCGGCTTATGCAACATTTTTGTGCGTTTGCACCATTTATACATGAGGCCCCTAGAGTTGGCCATTTTAAATGAGAAAGATGTGAATCACCAGGAAAACAGTTATTGATTACTTTTAAAATCACATGTCTTGCTTTTAATTTTAATTATGTGGTGTGTTTACATTTTTTTTTTGCTTCTTTGCAGAGTGATATTTGGTCATTGGGAATCACTGCTATTGAAATGGCTGAGGGAGCTCCTCGTGAGTATCTGTCTGCCTATATATAGATAATACATTTTTTTAGTGCTGTTTCATTAATTGAGTCATTTTTTAATTGTTTTTCCTTACTATACAGCTCTATGTGACATGCATCCAATGAGGGCTCTTTTTCTTATTCCTCGAAACCCTCCTCCTAGACTGAAGTCAAAGAAATGGTGAGACAGCCATGTGTTCACCTTATTGATTTGTGTGTGTTGTGTGATTTCTTGTTGTTTAAAGTGAAAGGTCACAATAGTTGTATAAGTTTAGTTGTTAGTGCTTTCTTTCTCATCTCATGCAGCCGTTTTTAAGTACAGTCAGTTTATGGCACAGCTTGTAAAAGAGATGTCATTTTTTGAACAGCAAAAGCATATATTTTATACTTGGTTATTAACTTCTCAGGAAAGTCATATGTACCCAACAATGTGTGCAAAGCAATATTTGCACATGTATTTGGTTTGTATTTAAAGCAATACCTATTATAAACCTCCCAAAAATACTAGAAAAGGAGAGTGTTTCCACAGTAAACAGATTTTGCAGGAGTTTGTCACCTGTCAGAACCAAATTATGCAGGATAAGTGAGTTAAAAATTTTGTAATACTTCTGATATCAAGTGACGGCATCGAGTGCCTTTGTATTAGCAGGTGAATATGAAATGGCACAAAACCCTAATTTTATATCTGCTAGGTGTTTTGTTAAACATTTTTATGAGGAGTGATTAAAATAATCCCAGTGAACACTAATACACTTGTTAATGATCCAAAACATTTCCTATGTCACTCCAGTCAAACAATTTGTCATACTTGTACAACCGCCTCTTAGTAGATTAATATCTTTACCCTGACATTACATGTTACACAGAGGTAGCCTTTCAAATTGGGGAACAGGTGATGATCACAAAGGGTCAGGTCTGAAAACAGATTGTGTGTGGCATCTTTTAGAATCTTCAGTTTCACAGAGCTGCCTTTGATACTCATGCAAAGTACATTGTTCATCCACATTCATTGCTTCTTTTTCCAGATTGCCATAAATGCCAAAGCAAATCAGTGTGGTAATTGACTGAATTGTGTGGGCCATATGACAACAAAACATTTGTACTGTAGTTAATAATATAATCCAAGCTGTACACTCATCACCATAAATAAATTTTGCACACAATATTTTCTACACTGAAAATTTCTTGGAGAATCACAATTTTTCCATTCTTATTTTCTGAGTCATAGTGATTTTATCCAAGAATAGTACCCAGTTCTAAAAAATTCCCCTAGTCCAATTTTACTAGTTCAAGACCTTCAAGGACCACTGGATGTTTTGGAGTTATATTTCAGGAGTCTCTATTCAGGGCACCCAAGATTTAAAAAGACTTGTTCCTGTGTAGTTGTTTATAAAGAATGGATTTTGCTGACCAATGACAGATTTCTGTAGTGTCTTCTATCTCATGTTGCATTTTAATTCTGCACTGTGGCTTGGACCATTATTGCAAAATTTTTCAGTACCAGTAATGTCAAAGGCAACCGAGGCCTTGGGTTATTTTAAAGAGACATCTGCCATGGTGGAATTTTGCACCCCTTCTTTTGACTGGTGCACAATAGCTAACTGAGAACAAATCTTTGATTGTGTATTGAACTCATAAATACAAATATAAAACGGTATTTGATTTCTTTGCATCCATGTTGGCCTGAGGAAGAAACTTAATTATAACCAAAAATGCAAGAAACATGTAGTTTGTATTAGGGCTCACAAAAGTGTTGAAATATCTACAAGTCCCTGTGTGGAGAGTGCTTTGAGTAGTGAGAAAAGCGCTGTATAACTAAAGAAGTGTGCATTTAGTATGCCAAGGCTCATTTACAGCCTAGCAAAGTTAGTTATTGCTGAAATTTCACAGTATCTTTGTATGGTCTTATGTTCCCATCTTTACAGTAGATCCCATATAAGCTGTAGCATGCAAAATTGAAGCATTTCATTTTTAAATGTAAATAATTTCCTCAGGCAAGCAGTGCTTTAGCACATTTTGGTATAAAGAGTATTTCCTACAAATATGTCCATAGGTCCAAGAAGTTCATTGACTTTATTGAAAGCTGTCTGATCAAAACCTATACAAGTCGACCTTCTACTGATCAATTGCTGAAGCATCCTTTTATTCGAGATCAGCCCACTGAACGGCAGGTCCGGATCCAGCTAAAAGATCATATTGATCGAACCCGCAAGAAAAGAGGAGAAAAAGGTGAATACCTGTAACTGTCTAAACAGAACTATCCAATTTATGCTTGAACTGCTGTTGATTAACACTAGCAATGCTTCTTTCACACACAGAGGAAACAGAGTATGAGTATAGTGGTAGTGAGGAGGAAGAAGACAGCCATGGAGAAGAAGGTGAACCCAGGTATCAACATTTTTGCCTTTATGATTGTTTTCTTATCTCACTTGTGCGCATATTTCTATGGTTGTATATCAGATCTAGATGACTACACATACTGACATGTAAAGCCACTACAAACTGTGTATTAACCCCTCAGCACTGACAAGCTGTGTTGGCTAATGGGATCACTAAGAATGTCACCTTCCCCTCCCAGCAGTTGTACATCCTTAGACGGCACAGCTGAGACATGTACGTAGAACGCTGGGAATTACAAGCAATTTAAAACAGCCAGCTGATGATTTGACCTGCTTATCTGTGATGAGATTATTGTGCACATGTGTGTGCTTCCCTTTACATTTGTCAGCTCATATACATGAAAGCCACAATTTTTGAAAATAGAGACAAGGTCCATAGTAGTGTGCAATACCATTCCTTGGTGTTAGTGATGAGAGTAATAAATTTTTAATCATATCAGAAAAAATTTGCAGGAAAATAAATGCAAGTCGCTACATGAAAATGATTGAAATTCATTTGCAAAGAAAATATTTGGGGTTGTATGTACACTTTTGTATCTGCGGAATTGCTGTAACCTGAGACCCACCTGTGTCATGTTTAATGCAAGAGACTTTATTAAATATTGTGGCCACCAGGGGGCACACCAGCTCCACAAATATGACGCAGACAGACACAAGTTCAGCACAACACACAAGTTTTATTTACAAGGGGGAAACACTTTTCTTTTGTTCCCTACACAGCAAGCACAATACAGCACGTTTCTCTTCTTTCATTTCTTCTTTTTCTCTCTCTTTCTCTCTGTCCACCTGCACTCCTCCAACAGCAAACTTTGGCCCTCTTCTTCCTATTTCTGGCTCCATGATGCTAGGTAGACAGTCCTTTTTTATTTAACCCGCTCCAGAAGTTCTCCCGATCTTCCACACACATGGTCTGTCAGTAGTTCTGAGTGATGCAGAAACCACATGATATAGGGACTCAGCAGGGCTGTCCCCCAGGACTACAATACCTGTCATGCCTTTTGGGCACCCATGTGCGAAACTGTGCCTAGGCTTGCTGCCATCTAGCATCCTAGGGTAGATGAAGCCCTATATAATCTCTGTTTCCCCCTGTGCTTCCCTCTTAAGGACGCCGACCGTCCTTCACTATATTTTATATCCATATTTTTTGCCTCAGTTGTTTGCTAATTTCTGTTGTTTATTATAGTCTGACTTTTCTTCTAAGTAGGCATATGTTCTATGATTGTGAACTAGGCATGTGTTTATACTTAATACAACATACACATGATCGTATGTATACAGCAGAATTTCAAATGTCTTTTGGAATTTCACAGTGCACTTGTTTTATTATGAATGTTTAAAAATGAGGTAGAAGACAATGTAAAATGCTAAAAATCACACAAAGATTTACAAAGAAGATTTATTTATTTATTTGGCTCAGAAAGTGTCATTATCTACATGAAGTGTACTGATGCTACTTGTCTGGTTTTTCGGAGCAAAAGTGGATTCCAAGAATTTATATATTGTGTTGTGTATAGTTATACCACACTGCCGACTAGAACATCACATAAAGGGATCATTTTCCTGCAGATCATCTAATGTGGTCTACCTAATTCTTTACATGAAATGTCCTGACACTGCACTCTGTGGGAGAAACTGGACAAACACTCCGCCAGAGAATGAATTTACACAGATTCCACATTAAACGTGGCAACACAGATGTTCCTGTAGTGGCCCACTTCAACAGCCATGGACGCTGTGAGAGGGACTTTAAAGTCACAGTGCTTATGGGCAACTTCAGAACACAGCAAGAGCGAAAAAAATGCGAAGTTAAACTCATGCTAAAATTTAACACATTGCAACATGGTTTGAATAGAAACAAGAGTTTTATGGCCAGATATGAGGATTGTTTGCATCTCTCAGACTGACACAGACAACCTGACTACAGATCCACATTGTGTTGGAAAAACTCATTAGAAACTTCAAAAGATTTTGTTGAACCGTTATCTTATCCAAAGACCTTGACCATACTTTGTTCTTCTCTCTGGTTAAATGAACCCTAGCCTGAAGGAGTCTATTATTTTTTTACATTTAAGATTTCTCACTTAACACTAGAATTACCAGAGCCTACGAAAAAACTCATAAATCCGTCCCATCTAAATCGCTTCTTAAAATCGTTCACAGCTCTCCATCAGTGTCTTTTGTAATCTGAATGTGCTGATAAAAATCAGGCTGCAAGCAGCCGGCTATTTCATCCCCCCACCTACTTAGAACGTGCACAAACTTCTCATGCCTTGATTGATTTTCTGGGAGTGAAGTGGAGTTTTAAAGTGGAAATAATAGATCGTTGTTTGGAACACACGCATTTCATGTCTGTTCCGTTTCTACAGTAATCAGTGTAAAACATTGTTAAAACAGAAACGTTTTTTATTCTGCTAGTAGATGACAAAATGTAGGCATAAACTATATAATGTAGGTACTACTGTATGTAATGAAGCTACAAATCTAACACAACAATTGCGCTTTTATTCAAAAATATAACTGCAGAAACAAAAAGCCGCCTTAACATGCAACATTGACACCCGTTTATTATGACTGCCTCCGTGGCGCAATAGAATCAGCTGCCGTCTGGGAATCAAAAGGTCGCGAGTTCGATCTTGCACCACTCTGTTTTGAGAAGTAATCTGCTCTTAGTCTTACTATTTTAGAATAAAAACATACATTTGATTTCAGTCTGTAACAGCCGGTGTAATTTGATACTTGTAAAGGTTAGCTTTATTTATTTATTTTTTTTTATGCATCTGATCTTAATCATTCAAAAATTTCCTCAGTTTAAAAACATTTAGAGAGATTCCCCCCAATTTTATATCAACTTAAGATACAAAGAATGAAGAATATTAAAAGTGATGGGCTCTGATCCAGTTGTTTCTTTCTTTTTGAGTCACATCAATGATTTCCACCCCCTTTCTGTTCTACTTTAGCTCCATCCTTAATGTTCCTGGAGAGTCCACACTAAGGCGAAACTTTCTGCGGCTCCAGCAAGAAAATAAGGAGCGCTCTGAAGCCCTCAAAAGACAACAGCAACAACTGGCGGCCCAGAGGAGAGATCCTGAGGAACATAAGCGACAATTATTGCATGACAGGCAAAAACGTATTGAGGAGCAAAAAGAACAGCGTCGCAGGCTGGAGGAAGTAAGTTATGAAAATGCATTGTCCTTCACTTGACAAGAGGCAAGCTAGATTATACTTAATTATTTCTGTACTATTTAGAGTGTTTTAGTATCTTGTTTTAATGTATACCATTCTCGGATTAAAGCAGAATGCAGAATCCAGATCCAGTACTCTCAGTAACAGTTTATCCAGGTAGAAGTAGTGCTGGGCGGTATACCAGTTCATACCAAAAACCGTTTTTTATTTTTCTTATGGATTTTTCTTATACGGGAACAACGGTTTAAATAGCCTAAACAACATTCGGAACGTGGCGCAGCAGGAAACTGTTTAAGGTGGCACCTGTTTCACTGCTGCACCACTATATACGCATGCAACAGAGTACATGCATTAGTGGAGGTATTAAGCGGTGAAAATGGGCAGAGAACATTCCCGAAACGAAAGCTGTAGCAGACGATAAAGTTGAACGTGATGACACAGAAGAACTTTTAATGCTAAAAGGTGCCGTGTCTGTTGTTTTAAAAGGTCGGATGTGAACCATTATGTTCAAATGTGTGAAAACTGTTTATGTACTACTGGATAACACTGCACACCAAGTTGTACTTGTTTTATTTTATTTGTTTTTCAACACTGTGTAATGTACTGTACCTGGTTACTGTGTAATAGTGTGATGATGCTGGTCCCCTACAGACTCCCTCTTCCCACATGGGAGTCTGTTGAATCAACACCGTCGATAGTCATGACTGAGATGAGCTGAGAAATCTCATTGAAACCAGGGGATGATGGAAAGTGCTTTTGTTAAAAACAATCAAAAGTAAAACCAAAAGTGTCCGTTGTGCAGTGTTCAGAAAAATACAGTACTCAAATAAATAGCAAATCCATAAAACCAGTGAAACGTGGGGATAAAATTTACAAATATAAATCCATTCAAATAGAGGTTAAAATGCAATCTCTCTCCTTGCCCGGTCGCAGCACACCACCATCTGTCTCCACAGCTCACCCTTCACTGGTGTTGCGGGCGGAGCCTTTGCAACACAAACTGCTTTCTGCCAACTCCTGTCTTGGTTGCCACCACACTGCGCAGCCAGACCATCTGAGGTCATCACACCTCCCATCATCCTTCGCGCTCACTTAGTCGCTCCTCAGATCCATCTGGAGGTCTTACATTTAGCTCGCCCCACTCTATATGCTTAGTCAGTGGGGTGAACCAGCCCCTAGATCGCCTGAGCCTGCGCTCCCTCACGGAGCCCCAGCTCATGCTGCCTTCTCCTTCCTGGTGTCTGAATCATCTCCCATGACTGCCTTTTCCCATCCTTAACCTCCTTGTTTTCTGTCTTTTCTTTTTTCCTTCCCCCTATCCTGCCGGCCCATAAATATGTCTCCGTGGGCGCAGCGCCTTATTCACACGCCGCAGTAAGCCGATGAAGCAATTGAGAATGATCAGGTGCGACTTGCCCCAATCACCTCGTCAACTGCCAGTGGTCGTGCGCCCACAGAGACAGCGAACTGGGCATAAAAACCTGACCTTTTTTTTTTTTTTTTTTTTTTTTGAAGCTCTGCACCCACTATACCACAAATAGCATTATACATGCAAGTTGTAGTTTTATTATTTATGTATATAGCTTAGCTTGAAGCAAGGTCCATATTAATGCAATTTGCCTTAATGACGGTTCAGTTGGTAAAGATGTCATCACCTAGTTACACTTGTTTTATTTTATTTTGGTGAATACTGTGTAATGTACCTGGGCTTGAAGTTTTGTATTAATAGTATTATTACTGGAAGTTGCACTACTATTTTTTTATTGTTATTATTTATTAGTTTAAATATTATGCAGTTTAATGATGGTAAAGTTGTTTAAAAAGTCACTTTAACATGCCAGTGGACAGAGATTGTTAACATTAACAGAAAGTGTAGTTGGTTTACAAAAAATATTTACTATTTATTCCTTTTCTAAGACATGTTCAGTGCAAAACAACTTTTGACAAGCACTTTTGACTTTGGTTGACAATATGTTGTCAAAATTTTAGTTTAAGTTGTTTGCAAAATTTGCTGAATCAAAAGGTTCTATATTTTGACTGCAACTTTCATGCAATGTGATTCCTTCTCTTCATTAGTACCTCATTAGTGCCCCCTTCCTTGAAAACCATCAAATTTGTGTGCACATTAAAAAATTTTTTTGTACAATGTACAATTCTCATGACAGTGGAATGGGTTATTCTTAGCCAGTCTATTGCAGTAATTGCAGTGGAAATTGTGGTTAACTCATGCATGGGGAAAAAAATACCGTTGAATACTGTAAAACCGGATCAATTTTGAAAAATACCGTGACACAGAATTTTGGTCATACCTGTACTGCATTCCCAGTACCGCGCACCATAACGCAGAGATTGTTTTTTGTTTTGATCTTGTCTAGTGTTGACTAATCGTGTTCAAATGACACAGTGTTTTCAAATAATTGTGTTTTCATGCATGGATGTGTGTGTGAGTGCATGAGAGGGTCAGAGACAGATTTGATATCATTCATGTGGTTGCTTGAATCTCTACTAATAAAAGGCAAAGCACTCACTCACTCACTCACTCACTCACTCATTACTAATTCTCCAACTTCCCGTGTAGATAGAAGGCTGAAATTTGACAGGCTCATTCGTAACAGCTTACTTACAAAAGTTGGGCAGGTTTCATTTCGGAATTCTACGCGTAATGGTCATAACTGGAACCTACTTTCGTATACTGTATACGGCCATAGAGGGCAGCTCGGTCGCCGTGTGAGGCAGAGTTGCATCTTGCGTCTCGCATCATCACACCTCCCATGTAATTGAGGTGCTATATATCTATACTAATAAAAGGCAAAGCCCTCACTCACTCACTCACTCATCACTAATTCTCCAACTTCCCGTGTAGGTAGAAGGCTGAAATTTGGCAGGCTCATTCCTTACAGCTTACTTACAAAAGTTGGGCAGGTTTCATTTCGAAATCCTACGCCTAATGGCCATAACTGGAAGGTATTTTTCTCCATTAACTGTAATAGAGTTGAGCTGGAAAGACGTGGGGCCGGAGTTTCGTGTGACATCATCACGCCTCCCACGTAATCACGTGAACTGACTCTCAACGCAGTGTGTAGAAAACCAGGAAGACCTCCAAAAAGTGCTTAAGAAAACATGCATTATATAATTGAGAAGGCAGCGAAACAATAAGAAGCTAGCGAGTCACATATACTACCATAGTCATGAGTGCTGCTACCTCGGAAAGAAAGCAAGGTGTAAACCTAAACTTTAAATTAAGTTCATAGACAGGCTGCCGCTGGCGTTTCACATGCCCACAGGTAATGCGGGATACAAGTTTAATGAGAGGACGCAGAATATAAACGAGGTTTTGATCACTTTGTAACTAAGTTAAAATTGTAGGTGAAGGGGTGTGCTTATGCAAATTCCGATAGACTGTTTGTGGGGGATTGACAGTTAAGGCGGGTGGGGGAGTCACGTCATCATCTCCCCTCCCATTCATCTCATTTCGCTCTGAGCTGAGCTCTGCGGCTAACGCCGTCTTCTGAAGCAACTTCGTCAGACTGCCACCAAATACTCACAGAAAAATCTACAAGTTAATACACACGCTGTCTCTAGAGTTTCTACACACTGAATCCTCCAGGCACTACTTACAAATGGTCACATTGACAATCGTGTTACGTTATTTTTAAAATCTTTCCTTTTCT
>NC_053156.1:54534493-54616993 GCF_016835505.1 Polypterus senegalus
CCCACACACGGCATGCAGTGGTCAAGTATTAGTTGATTCTGGAAGCTATGAGTGGATAACAGTGCTAATAGGATGTACAGTGAAGAAACATTTTCACTGTATTTCCCAGTGGGAAAAGTAGCTTGCATTTTGGCCAGAAACTCATCAACGTTACAGAAAAATACAGTATTATTTTTACAAAGGCAAAATTACCTGCTGTGAAGTGTTAAGTTAACTTGAAATATTTTCACCAAGTCTACAACCTTGTATTTGATGTATAAAGATGGTGGTTATCTATCCTGCTTAAAGTATGCAAATAATACTGTATAGATATGATCAACATATGCCTACAGTTCTTGTAGTAAATGTTATCTGGTCTGACCAATTTATTTTGTTTTAGATATTATCCATATAGGATATTTACATGCTATATAAACTCTAAATTGTTAATTTTATGTTTCAACCGAGTCCAAAGAGTTTGCTGGTTAAGGTTATTCTCACTGTTGTTCCAGTTGTATAGTTTCCACTACCTCTACTCGATGCTTCCAGTTTGATACAAATGGAGTGGCAGGTGTATTGATTTATTTTACCCAGTTAATCCGGTAGTTGGTTTTGAGCATGCAACCTTATGGTCTGAAGTAGAGGTCTGCATGGTACCTGATTTTTTTGTCCCCCCTACCCCATCCTACTCCCATCATAGTTTTATTACTGTCCCTACAAAAATTCCATCCCATTTCCTTCTGCTCCTGACAACTTTCTCACACACTTGTCTAAGATTATTCCATTCCGCTCGTGACTGCACTCTTGCTTTCCCTTACAATTGGCACTTGAATCAGGCCAATAGGAATCTTAAAAATCTATACTGTAAGTGGTGTGAGATACGTCTGAACACCACCAGACAGAGACCACATCTTTATAAAAGCACAAATGTTAATTTTCAATACACACAGTCCCACAAAGCACACAGTGCTCCCAGGACCAATCACCCCAAATACGGGCCTTTCTCTCACTGTCCATGGGCCGCCTTTTCCTCTCTCCACGGGAGCTTCATCCTGCTCCCACTCCCGACTCTAGCTCCCTGATTGTAGGGAGATGGCCCCTTTTATTCCCACCCGGATGTGCTCCAGGTACCTGATGACACTCTTCCGGCAGCACTTCCTGGTGGCGGAAGTGCTGCCCTTGCACCTGGAAGCACTCCAGGTGTCCCTGGAAAGATCTTCCATCTTCCCGGGTGTGGCGGAAGTAAATGTTCCCTGGGCTCCATGAGGCTCAGGGCATCCCCTGGCGGTGGCCACAGGCCCCAATGGGCTTGGGTCTCCTTGCTCCTTTCCTGTGGTCCCCTCAAGATCCAGGGCGGTTGCCCCCTCGTGACCCGGGGGACGTTTACGCCACCTCCCGGTCCTTGAAGGCATCCCGGCTGGATCTGTCCCCCAGCCTCCTGTGACAGGGGGAAAAATAAATTGGACAAATTCAAGTAAATCTGTGTATTTTCTTCCTTTATCACAATGTATTCAGTGAATCTATTGCTTTTTTCCATCCTAGAAAAACAATATATAGATAAAAACTGACCAGATATCCTGTTTTTCCTGATGTCATATTTTAAAGTCCTTTTTAAAGACCTAAAATTAGCAGTCTGGCTGACATTTCTAAAATTCCAAAAATTGTCTTGATTTTTAATTAGGTTGTGTAAACAAACAGTAGCCCTACATATTTTGATTAATATATGTACAACAGCTATGTGTAACTTTCATGCAGTGCAGGGTTGTGTGTTTTTCTTTTTTTGGAAAAAAACTTTGGTGACAGCTAGGAGGACTAGGGAGAGCTACATTACTGTTCAACATCATATAACAATACAAAAGGTATCCAGAAACCAAAAGTGCACATCTTTAGACAAGTAAAATAATAATACATATGTTTTTGACTAGTATGCAACTAGTAGGAAGCCTAATTTGCAATTAGGCTAGCTGGCATGAGGAACTTAATCTTGTTATCTTGGAAGAGCACAAAATTGCTTTAAGTGAAGACTGATCATTAGCAGAAATGGCATTTCAAAAGTTTCAGAAAAGAACATTTTTTAAACCAGTGATGACATTTATAATGTACTAGCTGTCCCCCGCATAGTAGTGAAACAGGACAAACTTTTAAAAATCAATAAAATATTAAAAAAAAATAGTATTGATAGCTTTCGTATCTGAGGGCCTCTTGATATACAATATTTTTGGGTTTCCTATCAGGGGCGAGAATATAGCAGGCCAAGCGGAAGGAAGGTACACTCCATCGCCAAACTTTGCCACTGTATCTGATTGCATTCAGCTCTGAAGGGAGACTGTCTCCCGTGTAGGGAGAAGAGCACATGGCCATTATAAAATGCACGCAGCTGTGATTTCTCTGTCAAATGTTACTCTTTAACAGTCTCTAGGTGATGTCTACTAAACAAACAGGTATCGCTAGCTAAGCATTGGGAAGGTACGCTCCAACACATGGTGAGAGGTAAAGAGACTCGAACGGAGGCTGGTGCATGAGTGAGGATGGCCCTGTTTGGTTCTTTATTCCTGAGGTCCTGCCTCCCCCTCCCCTCGGCCCACAGTCTGTCTCTCAGATTTGCGTGAATAGTGAGGTCTTTGTTTCCACTTCAAATATTGTCAGTACACTATAAAAAATAGATGTTTTTATTTTTCCTTTTTTATTATTGAACAGAAATATCAACCATGCAAGTCCCTTAAAAGACTACTAAGTAGATCATATAAAAGACATGTAAAAGAATCTAATCGTTTTATAAGAAACATTAATATAGAACCTTTGTATATCAAAACATGTGTCATGTTTCAATTATATTCCAGCCCTGGTCATCTTTGAAAAACAAAATCAGTCACCCTAACAGACAGATATTCCTACTTTGGCCTGTGGGTCACTATGACTAGAATTTAAAAATGTGCAATTCACACACACAACTTTAAGATCTAGCCCACCACAGCTGAACATGTTGCTAACCCTGAACAAGGAAGGGAAGTTGATACAGATATAAAGAAAGGGGGGAGTAATCACGATTCCTTACAAACTGCTATGCATCTGCACCCCATTTCCATCAATGATTCATAGAAAACCAAAACAAGACACCACTGCATCACAGATTTGTGCACCGTTTTTTTTTTTGTTTTTTTTTTGCTGGCAGCGTGCTCTTTTACAGGGAAGACATAACATTGATGATAAATTAGAACAGCAAAATACCTTTCTACATAAGAATTATCTTTCTTTAACACTCTTATAGGCAGAGTATCTCTAATCCAAAATGCTTTAGAACCAGATATTTTCAGATTTTGGAATAATTGTATATACCTAGTGTAGTATGTTGCAGTATGGAAATGCAGCCAATCCAGATAAATGACAACTCATGTATATAATAATTCTTATCACTGAGCCATTATCATTATGTGCAATTATGTAACAAACACATTAAATCTCAAAAGTAATAAATATGATCTATATAGAGTGTAATTTAGTTAAATTTTAAGAGGGCAAATGCTATGTATTTGTACTGAAGAACTTTTTTGGTTTTCCCCATAAGTTTTTATCAGGTACCTCTTGCCACTTCTCAGGGAACTGGCCAGTGGTTCAGGAATACCTCGGCTAACCTTTACTGAATCATGCCCCCTGTGCTGAAAGTCATTAGCTGATCAAGAAGTCATTACATTCAGTTTTCATATGGTGTGGGTGTACATACATAGAACCGGTTTTTGCCAACATAAAAAGGTAATTTTCAGTGTCCGTTTTTCTTAATGTAATCAGATCAATTTACTGAACTCTACAATAAGGGCACCTAGCAAGAATGAAGCTGCCTTTATTAGACATAAGTAGTAACATTCCATTAATGCAGGAATTCCCTTTCTGCACTCCTGGATTGCCAGTCACGTGTAGTTGCTTTGTGGTACTCTAAACTTCAAGTGACACTCGCATCTCCCACTCCCTCATCTTGCTCTGAAAAAATGAATCCATTTTGAATCTGCACGTTACTCACATCCTCCTTTTGACATAAGCATATTTTCAAACTCTAATCCAAGTAAGGTTTTATTAAAGAGACCCCAATGTGAAATTTTACACTTGTGGCATCATGTCAGTACTAAAGAATTTTCATATTTTGAAGCACTTCGGATTAGGGATTACCCGTATTAAACTTCAGTCCTAAACTGCAAGAAAATTGAGTTGGCTCTCGTGGGAATGCCAACCTCTAGTTTGAAGTCTAGTGTTTTAGCCAGTTTGCCTGCTCTTTGCTTAAACTGTTTCTTTTGGGTGTGTTCTCATGTAGCTTGTATTTTCTCAGGATGTTTTTAGTAATGCTACAGTGTTTTATAACACTTTACAGAAATAGTTATGTTAAATTTAATTGCTGCATCAATGCGGAAAATTTGAAGTGTGCCATTTTAGTTCACTTACAAATAAGATGCAGTAAAGAAATAAAATAAAAAAAACCTGAAATCTGTATCATTTGTGCAGCAACAGCGTAAAGAACGGGAATTGGCAAAGCAGCAGGAGAAAGGTCATCATCAGAGAAGAATTGAGGACATTCGTCGTGAGGAAGATCGCCGACTTGCTGAAAGAGAGCAGGTAATCTACAAAACATTTGAATGAGACTTTTTTTGTGTCGGCTTTTTATTTGCTTTTGAAATATGTTATGTTTAATAAAGAACTAACCAACATGTAGCAATTTATCCTTTGCCACTCTGAGTTGTGTAATTGGCCTTTAGGGTTTTTATATATATATATATATATATATATATATATATATATATATATATATATATATATATATATATATATATATATATATATATATATATATGTATATATATATATATATATATATATATATATATATATATATATATATATATATATATATATATATATATATGTATATATATATATATATATATATATATATATATATATATATATATATGTATGTATATATATATATATATATATATGTATATATATATATATATATATGTATGTATGTATATATATATATATATGTATATATATATATATATATGTATGTATGTATGTATGTATGTATATATGTATGTATATATATATATGTATGTATATATGTATGTATATATGTATATGTATATATATATATATATGTACTGCTCAAAAAAATTAAAGGAACACTTTGAAAACGCATCAGATCTCAATGGGAAAAAGAAATCCTCCTGGATATCTATACTGATGTAGACTGGGTAATGTGTTAGGAACGAAAGGATGCCACATCGTTTGATGGAAATGAAAATGATCAACCTACAGAGCCCTGAATTCAAAGACGCCCCAAAAATCAGAGTGAAAAAATTGTGGCAGGCTAGTCCATTTTGCCAAAATTTAATTGCAGCAACTCAAAATTGTACCCAACACTTTGTATGGCCCCTGTGTTCTTGTATACATGCCTGACAACATCGGTGCATGCTTCTAATGAGATGACAGATGGTGTTGTGGGGGATCTTCTCCCAGATCTGGACCAGGGCATCACTGAGCTCCTGGACAGTCTGAGGGGGTTGTTAATCAGTTTCAGCTGCTGTGGTGTTAATGAAATTAACAACAGATGCACTAGAGGGGCAACAATGAGATGACCCCCAAAACAGGAATGGTTTAACAGGTGGAGGCCACTGACATTTTTCCCTCCTCATCTTTTCTGACTGTTTCTTCACTAGTTTTGCATTTGGCTACAGTCAGTGTCACTACTGGTAGCACGAGGCGATAACTGGACCCTACAGAGGTTGCACAGGTAGTCCAACTTCTCCAGGATGGCACATCAATACGTGTCATTGCCAGAAGGTATGCTGTGTCTCCCTGCACAGTCTCAAGGGCATGGAGGAGATTCTAGGAGACAAGCAGTTACTCTAGGAGAGCTGGAGAGGGCCATAGAAGGTCCATAACCCATCAGCAGGACCAGTATCTGCTCCTTTGGGCAAGGAGGAACAGGATGAGCACTGCCAGAGCCCTACAAAATGACCTCCAGCAGGCCACTGGTGTGAATGTCACTGACCAAACAACCAGAAAGACTTCATGAGGGTGACCCAAGGGCCCCATGTCCTCTAATGGGCCCTGAGCTCACTGCCCAGCAGCATGCATCTCGATTGGCATTCGCCATAGAATACCAGAATTGGCAGATGCACATTATGCTGCCTGTAACATCATTCAGCATGAGCAGTTTGGTGGTGGGTTAATGATTGTCTGGGGAGGCATATCCATGGAGGGTCACACAGACCGCTACAGGCTTGACAAAGGCACCTTGGCTGCCATTAGGTATCAGGAAGAAATCCTTGGACTCATTGTCAGACCCTATGCTGGTACAGTGGCTCCTGGTGCACGATAATTCCTGGCCTCATGTGGTGAGAGTATGCAGGCAGTTCCTGGAGGATGAAGGAATTGATACCATTGACTGGCCACCACACTTTCCTGACCTAAATCCAATAGAACAACTCTGGGACATTATGTTTTGGTCCATCCAATGCCACCAGGTTGCACCTCAGACTGTCCAGGAGCTCAGTGATGCCCTGGTCCAGATCTGGGAGGAGATCCCCCACAACACCATCTGTCATCTCATTAGAAGCATGCACCGATGTTGTCAGGCATGTATACAAGAACACAGGGGCCATACAAAGTGCTGCTGCACAATTTTGAGTTGCTGCAATTAAATTTTGGCAAAATGGACTAGCCTGCCACAATTTTTTCACTCTGATTTTTGGGGCGTCTTTGAATTCAGGGCTCTGTAGGTTGATCATTTTCATTTCCATCAAATGATGTGGCATCCTTTCGTTCCTAACACATTACCCAGTCTATATCAGTATAGATATCCAGGAGGATTTCTTTTTCCCATTGAGATCTGATGTGTTTTCAAAGTGTTCCTTTAATTTTTGAGCAGTTTATATATATATATATATATATATATATATATATATATATATATATATATATATATATATATATATATATATATATATATATATATATATATATATATATATATATATATATATATATAATATATAAAATATTTTGGTTGTTAGCTTCAAAAGATTTTTTTTTTTTTCTCCTTGATGCTGATGGAGTATTTTTTGACACTTATTTGAATATTTTAGGGTTTGTTTGATCTTTTTTTTAAGGCACATATCTTAAATTTATCTTGCACCAGAGAGAGGTTATTTTGGTAGTTTAACTATACATCTGTTGTAGCACAAACTAATAGATGTATTTACCTTCTTCATTCTGTATACTACATTTAATTCCTTCTCTCTGCTATCCGTGTTTTTCTGTCTCCTTCTTTCTGTAGGAATTCATAAGAAATAAGTTGGAGGAGGAACAGAGACAGTTAGAAATCCTCCAACAACAGCTGCTGCAAGAACAGGCTTTGCTGATGGTAATTAGCAGCGGCAGAGACCTTGTGTATTTTCCATTTGTCTGTTTTAGGAGAAACTCTGGTGTTAATCATTCATGCATCTCATTTTTGGATACTTAATGTATATTCTGTAGGGATCGTACAAAATAACAGAAACACAGCATTAAAAAGGTGCTTAAGTTGATGACCCATGGTGTGTCAAAGGCATAAAACAGGCCTAATGGTTAGCACTTTGATATGCAAGTTTTCAAAACGTCATGAAGGTTCCAAAAGTTCAAAAAGGCCATATAGACTGTGCCTAAATCCCAGATTCTTTTATCAATAAAGTAAAAAAATATACTCAAGTGTCATGAGAAATAGTCTCAAAAATGACTGCATATGCCAAGCATGAACAAACTGAAGAGAGAAAGTTATCATAATTTGAGGATTACCCAGATGGATAGATGAAGACTTTATACTTGTCAAGTACTATAAAAGTATAGCCTCAGAAATTACCACAGAATTGAATCGCGATTTCTGTAAGCCATTCTCAATAAAACCTGCACATTATAAGCCAATTTTAGCCAAGGCCAATGAGCAAAGGTATATTAGAAGGATAAAACCTGGCCCCCACTGAGCAATGCCTAAATGTAGTCTTGTCTGAATACTAATCTTTTCCCACTGTTTCCTGTGTCCGTATGTTTCTACATTTGGAGACAGCCAAAGGATGCCTTTAACACAATGTGTGTTACCAATTGTTAAACATGGTGGGGAATGCTTAATTGAATGGGCAACCATCTTACGGAAATCATTAGGTTCAAAGTCATAGTCATTCAACAGCCAAAGAATGAGGCCAGGTATGCCATATGGTACAAAAACTGTTGGTTCATGATCTTCCCCTATTACAGAATGATGACGCCTCCAAACACAAAAGTAGTTACTTCTGTGGCCTCCTTAATCTCCAGATATAAACATCACTGAGCTTTTGTGTTAACTTCTGGAGAGTAGAGTATAGAATGGATTTCTACCTTCCTCGTCCCTTAGGGAGCTGAAGGCTTCTCTTATTTAAAGAAAGCTGGTAAATGCCACTTCACACTGTTCGAACCTTGTGCATGGCAGAATTCCAAAAAAAAAAGTAAGGTAAAGGATTGGACCTTCCTTTTTTGTTACGTGATTAATATGCTGTAAGTTGTTTCTGTTGTATTGTCTGTACCCTGTATATCCTGCCTTTGTTACGTTAAATTGCACTTGTCTTATTATTTAAGCTCTTTTCTCTCCTATGCTTGTAAAAGAACTTTGCATAAGTGGTTTTTGCGTTGTCAGATTGTTTTTTTTCTTTAGAAAATTTGAAACTCAAGTTTGTAGAGACATATTCATGTTTTGATTGTTTTTACTACACACATATAAAGGGATAAGCTGAAATGTTTTTTTTGTTTGTGTTTTTTTTTTTTTTATATAAAGATATGTGGTCCTGTTTTATTTGAAAGCAAGTTACTTTTACCTAAATGATGCTGCTTAATTAATAATTAAGCAGAATTTTACATCTAAAACTACTTGTCTGTCTTTAATACAGAAGGGTAGGTAATGCCTTTTTCCCAGAGCACTCCTTTGTCATTTTTTAAGCCTAGCAGAACAGGTCAGATCTAAGGATTTCACAATACCAGAATTTTACTATTCAGTACCAATCATTCTTGTTCTGGCGCTGCATCCGAGTGTCAGCCTTTCCAGCAGCTCCGTATATGACTTTATCATTTTACCTTTTTATCTCTATTTTTCTCTGTTTCACTGATCACTTCTACCACTTTCTTTTATGTGGAATTGCTCCCTGGACACTTTTTACTATTTTACTACTTGACATGGATTTTTACACTCCGAGAATCGCCTATTCAAGTAGTCAGCTTAAAGCACTGAGAAGAAATGCTTATACCGGTGTGGTTCCTTATTTACCTGACGAGGTAAGAAGACGATATCGGGCCAGCCGAGCGGCGCAAAGATAAAAGATAAGATTAAATCGAGACAACTTGAGAGAAAATGGCGTTATAAACCGTCGGTGCCTTCTGTGATCCTGGGAAATGTAAACTCACTACCAAATAAGATCGACGAACTGGCTGTGCTGGTGAAAAATGTCAGAACCTACAGAGAATGCAGCTTGCTGTGTTTTAGTGAAACATGGCTAACGACTACCATCCCAGATGCTAACGTGGAGCTACCCGGGTTGAGCACAGTTAGAGCAGACAGAGACGCAAGTACCTGCGGAAAGAAGAAAGGAGGAGGTCAGTACAAAGTGGTGCAACTCAGGACATGCAAACGTTAAAATCTCCAATTGCTGCAGGGACATGGAACTGTTGGCCGTAAGTCTGCGCCCCTATTACTTGCCCAGAGAGTTTGGACACGTGATTGTTGTTATTGTTTACATCCCCTCAAGCGAACGCGAGATGGCGAGTGACATCATCCATTCCGCAGTTGCTAAGTTACAAACGCAGCACCCTGAGGCACTTGTGCTAATCGCTGGAGACTTTAACCATGTAACGCTGGACAAAACATTACCTGCCTTCTCCCAGTATGTGGATTGTAACACTCGGGGAAACGGGACTACCTGTATGCAAACATTAAAGACATACAGCGCCACCCGCTGCCTGCGCTTGGGAAAGCAGATCATAACCTGGTTCTGCTTCAGCCTCAATACAAACCAAGAGTGAGGGCTACCTACAACTACACGCTCATTCAGGAAGTGGTCCCTGAGGCAGAGCAGGCTCTGAGAGACTGCTTTGGAACTACAGACTGGGATATATTGCTTGGGTCACATAGTGAGAACATTGAAGAGGCTGTTGAATGCACAACTGATTACATCAACTTCTGTATGGACATTGTAGTTCCAGTAAGAACAGTATGCTGCTATGCTAACAACAAGCCATGGGTTACAAGTGACATCAAGGGCCTTTTGAACCAGAAGAAAAGGGCTTTTAAAGGTGGTGATCAGCATGAGCTCAAGCGCGTGCAGAAGGAACTCCGAGTCCAGCTCAGGGCGGCGAAAGAGCAGTACAGGAGAAAGCTGGAGCAGAAGTTGCAGAACAACAGCATGAAGGAAGTGTGGGATGGGATGAAGATTATCACTGGCTGCAGCTCGAGCGGGTGCCGCCATCGAGACAGACGTGGAGAGAGCAAACCAAATGAACAACTTCTTTAATAGGTTTGATCACAGTAACCCACTCTCACCTCGAGTACTGCATCCTCCAACCATCCTTCTGCTGATACCAGCATAGGTGAGACATCCCCACCCACAATTACAGCAGCCCATGTGAGCAGAGAGCTGAAAAGACTTTGTGCCAGCAAAGCAGCGGGTCCAGATGGTGTATCGCCACGACTGCTGAAGGCATGTGCGTTGGAACTGGGGAGTCCTCTACAGCGCATCTTCAACCTGAGCCTGGAACAGGGAGAGTCCCAAGGCTTTGGAAAACATCTTGTATCACCCCTGTCCCAAAGGTATCACGTCCTAGTGAGCTGAATGACTTCCGCCTGTTGCTCTGACGTCACATCTGATGAAGACCATGGAGCGGCTGCTGCTTCACCACCTGAGGCCACAGGTCCGCCACGCCTCGACCCTCTGCAGTTCGCATACCAGGAGAAGGTGGGAGCGGAGGATGCCATCATCTATATGCTACACGATCCCTCTCCCACCTGGACAGAGGCAGTGGTGCTGTAAGAATTATGTTTTGGACTTCTCTAGCGCCTTCAACACCATCCAACCTCTGCTCCTTAGAGACAAGCTGACTGAGATGGGAGTAGACTCACACCTGGTGGCATGGATTGTGGACTATCTTACAGACAGACCTCAATATGTGCGCCTTGGGAACTGCAGGTCTGACATTGTGTTCAGCAATACAGGGGCGCCGCAGGGACTGTACTTTCTCCGGTCCTGTTCAATCTATATACATCAGACTTCCAATATGACTCGGAGTCCTGCCACGTGCAAAAGTTCGCTGATGACACTGCTATTGTGGGCTGCATCAGGTGTGGGCAGGAGGAGGAGTACAGAAAGTTAATCAAAGACTTTGTTAAATGGTGCACTCAAACCACTTACACCTTAACACCAGCAAGACCAAGGAGCTGGTGGTGGATTTTAGGAGGCCCAGGCCCCTCATGGACCCTGTGATCATCAGAGGTGACTGTGTGCAGAGGGTGCAGACCTATAAATATCTGGGAGTGCAGCTGGATGACAAATTGGACTGGACTGCCAATACTGATGCTCTATGTAAGAAAGGTCAGAGCAGACTATACTTTCTGAGAAGGTTGGCATCCTTCAACATCTGCAGTAAGATGCTGCAGATATTCTACCAGACGGTTGTGGCGAGTGCCCTCTTCTACGCAGTGGTGTGCTGGGGTGGCAGCATAAAGATGAAAGACGCCTCACGCCTGGACAAACTTGTTAAGAAGGCAGGCTCTATTGTAGGAGTAAAGTTGGACAGTTTAACATCTGTGGCAGAGCGACGGGCATTAAGCAAACTCCTGTCAATCATGAAGAATCCACTGCATCCACTGAACAGTGTCATCTCCAGGCAGAGGAGTAGCTTCAGTGACAGACTTTTGTCACTGTCCTGCTCCACTGACAGACTGAGGAGATTGTTCCTCCCCCACACTTTGCGACTCTTCAATTCCACCCGGGGGAGTAAATGCTAACATTAATTTTATTTTTATTTTTTTCATTTTTTCATTTTATTACTATTTAATTTAATATTGTTTCTTTGTATCAGTATACTATTGCTGGATTATGTGAATTTCCCCTTGGGATTAATAAAGTATCTATCTTATCTATCTTATCTATCTATCTAATCTATCATACTAGATACCTTTCGATACCATGGCAAAAACAGAAATCATATGCAATTGCTTTTTTTTAATAGTATCTCTATAGTTAAAATGATTTTGTGCCTTGTTCTATATTAGAATATAAAATAAATGCTGACGCCTTTATCCAAGGTGACTTGCATCATTTGAGGTACAGCTGGTTCAGTTTTTTTTGTGTTGGAGCACACAGAGGTGAAGTGACTTGCTCGTGGTTAGACATTGCCATTAATGGGTTTTGATATCCCTCTGACTGCTCATTACAGTCAGCCTCACTGTAGCCTAGCCACCTTTGCAGGATAAGATGGACAGCCCTGACATATTCTTTCTCCGGCCCCAGACAAGGCAGCTCTGTTCCTAAGGTAATAGTCTTAATTGTATATATAGTAGGGAGCACAACTTGTGTAGTCCATGCTGAGGCAGGGCAACAACTACACTGTAGCTTTATCTTGTGGGACAGGCCTTTTCTTTATCCAATGCATTCCTGCACTAGTTACATTATACGGTTTACTTTAAGTACTGAAGTGAAGTGGATGTGATTCCACTTTTTAACTGCAATAATCACTTTGCAAGCTTTGCATTTTACACTAATTTGTTAAACATTAAATCTTTCATATCCAAAATAATTCCAGACAACTGACTTACCATTATAGCCTTTCTTTGAAACAAGTTAATTCGTAAGAACAGAACTATTCATCATGTTCTTTGCATTAATATGTTTTGACTGGATACATGTGACTGTGACGATGCGGATTCACTCCATGCTCCCATCTGCCTTCTGGAAGCCCTTGAACCCGACACCGTCGGTAATGTCACCGATGAGCTAGGCAGTGAGGCACAAACAAGGGGATGGTGCAAGAAGTCCAGAGTGCTCCGGACTGAGACTTGGGTTCTTTCCCCAGCAGCCGGGGCGCTCACACTGGGGCTAAACCAGCCCAAAGCCTCCACAACGGCCAGTCGTCTTCAATACCGGTCACTCCAGCTCCATGATAGCTCAACTGGAGCGACCGCTTTCTTCAGCCCCACCGATGTGTCGTCCAAACACTCCTCTGCAGGGGCTCACCTCCCAGCTGCCTGCCTTTGCACCATCAAACATCAAGTGTTGATCTGCTTTCTAACTTGCAAATATATGCTTAGTTGTAAGTTGTATTATTAAATGTATTTTTTTAACAAATGTGTACATTAGCATATAAAGATGCATGACATTTTCACATAATAGAGTAAAAATGGCGTTCAACTCTAGCAATATGTGATCAAATACTTGTGCTACTTTTTGTCTATTAACAGTGCTGCATGTATGTTTCTTTAATAGGAGTATAAGCGCAAACAGCTGGAGGAGCAGCGCCAGTCAGAAAGGCTGCAGAGGCAGTTGCAGCAGGAACATCTTTATCTAATTCAATTGCAACAGCAGCAGCAAAAGCAGCAGCAGCAGCAGCAACAACAGCAGCAAGATAAGAAGCAACAGTTGTACCACTACAATAAAAGTATTGATCCCAGCAACAAACCAGCATGGGCAAGAGAGGTAAGAAACTAACATATGTACAGGCAATTTTTGTTTCAGAGGGTGCATAAATTGTGTTTGCAAGAGGTTTTAATGAGAAAACCTCATCCACTTCAGCTCCAGTGATGGCTGATTCATTCTCTGAGTCCCCTGACTCTGCTTTCTCAAAGGAAGGCCTGTCAGTGGTATATAGGTAGTTTTGGTTTTTTACCACCACCCAACTATTTTCCTAGGTAAAGTCAGCAGCATTCTATCTCTGCTATAAACCACATGGGCAAGTACTGCTTCTTCCTCCTGAGTCATCTGACGGTTTCCCGAATAGCTTTGAGGCTTACTGAAAGTCATTTTCTACGGCTTTATCAAACTCCTCCCATACTCGAGTTTTTGCATCCAGAACTGCTATCGGCACTCTCCGCTTGGACTGTTAGTACCTGTCAGCTATCTCTTGAGTCCCAAAAGCTAAACAAGCTCGAAAGACCTTCAGTCTGATGGTTCATTTAACTGGAGTAAAGTCCCAATGCACATGCACATGCATTGAGCTGAGCCAACTTCACAAGGAAATAGATTCCCACCCCTCCCCAGGAGTTGGTTCCAGAGCTTGTGCTATGCACTGAGGTGAGTCTGACAATATCCACAAAGCACATCTTTACCTCCCACATTAGCTTGGGTTACTTCCATGCCAGAGAAGTCACATTTCATGTCTCTAGAATCAGTGTTGGTTGCTAAGGATCGGTTTGCTAAGGCACTTGCCTTCGACTCCCACCCTCATATGGCTCTTCCTGCAGGTGGTATGTCCACTGGAGGAAGGACCCGTGTTGCTCTTTCAAGTTGTGTCTGGATGGGTCACATGGGTAAAGGCCCAACTACCAGGTGCTCATCAACAAGCTTCCCATCCGCCCTAGCTCCAGAACAGGGCCCCAGTTTCCCTTTTTCAGGTAAAATTACTGAGTCCTTGATTTCATTTTTCATAGGGGTCAATGTGAAATGCACTTAGTCTGATCCCACACCTATGACCAATTTTTCTTGGGTAACCATACCAGGGGCAATTGCCCCAGACAAGATAGCTCCCAGGGTCTTGGGGAAAAAAAAAAATAAACAAACCCCTCAACCACAATAAGATAGTGATTCACAAAAGGAAACTCTGTGTTGTGTAACTATAAAATGTGAAAACTTCCAAGGAGGTTAATACTTTTAAATATATGTGTGTGTGTGTATGAAAGTATACAGGTAGACAACTATACTGATGGTGTAATGTAACTTGAGCTGTTTTACAAATTTTTTAGGCATGGGAAAGTTAATGCATTAATTTTTTTGATTAATGTGCCCTATTTAACATGTTAAGAAATATTTTCACATCCAGGGCTGACCATGAGGCAAACCCCTGAAACAGTACTTTGGTCAAGGTGGAATTTTCATGTTTTGTTTTTTTTTTTTTTTAACATTATGAAACAATAATACAAATAAGTGTGTACCTAAATAATTACATGCACATGCAGTACTTGTATTTAAAATTTTATTTGCATTTTAAAATTTTTATGAAATAAGTTTAAAGGTTTAAAATTGTGTGGTTCACAACAATATGCCACATGTCAATAAATAGCACTAAACATTGCTCTTTCGGTAGTTGCAAAGAAAAAATTGCTTTTGTTTTTTTTTTTTTCCAACCCCCCCAACCCCAAAAAGTTCATGTTTCTACAAGAAGATTGTATGAATGTCATTTCACATAACTGCTAAATAAGATATCTGAGTGGCACTAAAACCAATATAAGTCTGTAGTACAGGCATCACGAAATGCTGCATTTATGATCAATCAATCAATCAATCAACATTTATTTATATAGCACATATTCATACAAAAAAAATGTAGCTCAAAGTGCTTTACAAAATGAATAGAAAAATAGAAGACACAATAAAAAATAAACATAAGTCAATATTAATTAACATAGAATAAGAGTAAGGTCCGATGGCCAGGGTGGACAGAAAAAACAAAAAAACACTCCAAAGGCTGGAGAAAAAAATAAAATCTGTAGGGGTTCCAGACCAAGAGACCGCCCAGTCAACTCTGGGCAATCTACCTAACATTAGTCAAACAGTCCTCTTTGTATTTAGGGTTTTCATGGAAGGACCTGTTGTCAAAGAGTTGTCTTTTTTCTGATGACAGTGGAATCTGGCATATATTTAAAGAGGCCCAATAAGGTGTCTGTAATTTGAGAAACAGATTCTAATGTTCTTATGCAATTGTCCATCTCAGCCTTCACCTTTTTTTACTGTACTGTAATGCCCGCCTGCTTATGATTCCAAGGATTAATAAAATAACAGTGGGAGGTCGAGCTTTTAGTTACAGGGCCCCTAAACTGTAGAATGGTCTGCCTGCTACTATAAGAGATACCCCTTCGGTCTCAGCTTTTAAATCCCGGCTTAAGACTCACTACTTCAGTTTAGCATATCCTGCCTAGAGCTGCTGATTAACTGTACAGACTGCATCTCTGTTGTTAGTCCTTAGCACTAAACATAAGTAACATGATATAATTGGATACTAACCCTCACCTATTCTGTCTCTCTTCTTGGAACTCAAAGGTGGCATTTGGTGCTTCGGCCCACCTGCCAAGTTGTTTTGCCTGCCTGTCAATGAATGAGAATGACTGATGACACTCATGCAGCAATTTTTTTTTTGTTATTTCTTGAGCTGTGTGCGTCTATTCTTGTCAATCAAAGGAGAAAGAATCTGTGTGATTGTTACAATGCATAGGTAAAACATGTGGCTGCTGCAGAAGAAATTAACAGAAGTGAAAAAGTGACAGGGAGCATGACTTGTTCCGAATAAAGTAAAGTAGATGCAGAATACTGAACCTTTAAAGATGAATTGACAACCCAGTATATGTTCATTCTTCATATGGGTAGTTCAAAACCAGTTTGTCTTATGTGTTCTAAAATCGTGGCTTTAGTAAAAAGTAGCACTATGAAGTGCCATTGTGTGAAAACACCCATCATTTGTGCAAATACGTGCGTGGCAGTCTGAAGTGAGGGCATGTAAAATAACCGAACTGAGAGTCCTCTACAATGGGTCCACCAGAGTCCTCTCGCATTCATTTATTGCCCAGCAGAATTCAAATGACAGTTCAATTAAAATAGCATAGATTTTGGGGCAACATAAAACTTTTCTGATGGGACAATTGCAAAGAAGTGCACTTTTTAGTTTTATTCAGATGGTTCTGTTTTCTTTTACTTAATGTGAATGTAATAGGCCTACTCGTATTTTTTTTTTATTTATTAAATTGAGTTGTTTTATATGTTATGTTAAAGATAGTTATTTGTATTCCATACAAATACAAGGCCAGTTATATTCAAAGTGTCCACATATTTAAAGTCCTTACTGAAAATAGAAAATAAATATTGTTGAAATGCTGTGGTAATCATACCTTGTTTATTTTTTTTATAGCCATTCAATGACTACATGTATAGAGATATAGAGGGATATATAGGGATCTGAATCATAGCATAAACGTGAGGTAGCTTACAGTTCTGACTACCCTAATATAATGACAAAAGTCAATCAATCAATCAATCAACATTTATTTATATAGCACATATTCATACAAAAAAATGTAACTCAAAGTGCTTTACAAAATGAATAGAAAAATAGAAGACAATAAAAAATAAACATAAGTCAACATTAATTAACATAGAATAAGAGTAAGGTCCGATGGCCAGGGTGGACAGAAAAAACAAAAAAAAACTCCAAAGGCTTGAGAAAAAAAATAAAATCTGTAGGGGTTCCAGACCAAGAGACCGCCCAGTCCCCTCTGGGCAATCTACCTAACATAAATCAAACAGTCCTCTTTGTATTTAGGGTTTTCATGGAAGGACCTGATGATGATGGTCACGTAGACTTCTGGCTTTCAGTCCATCAATGTTGGTGCATCATGATGCTTTGAGTAGGTGGTGGTGGCACAGGCCGCCACCACAAAGAAACCGGAAAAAGAAACAGAAGAGAGAGTAGGGGTCAGTACGGATTTTGGAGCCACTGTGAATAGTTATTATGAAGAATTGAACATACAGAGTATCAGTATTAAGTTAAAGTGAAGTTATAAAAAGGCCATGTTAAAGTAATGTGTTAAAGTCCACGAAATAAAAGTGAAACGATTATCTCTACCCATTATTCTAGTTTGTAGTATCTTTGCTAATTTGTTCAAAGAATACAACATAACCATCCAAGTAATGCATGGTGTAAGTTTTTAAGCGCACTAGCAGCTATGAAGATTTTTTTTTTTTTAGCGTGCCTGGAGCAAAGATGTAGGTAGAGCAGTGTTTTCCAGCCTTTTTTCTCTGGTGGCACACTTTTTATAACCCAAAAAATTCCAAAGCACACAATGTTTCTACCATCCACAAAAACATGAAGTCTTTTTGATGTGCTAAACTGTCCATAGGGGTGGGGCAGGGGTCAGCAAAAAAAGCTGCTTAAGAGATTGCCATTTGCAACTTGTATGTCCACTGGCCCTTGGCTCTGCAAAAGTCACTGGTGAACACGCACGCAGGCAGATTGGCCCCCGACACGTCTCCTGGCTGTTAAAGTTCTCTCTAAGTGCTGTGTCCGCAAAATAGTGATCACAAAGCTGCTTTTATGTCAACTTCTCCATAGAATCCTGTCCTCCTTGGACAGGTCCCCACCAGCTGAGGAGTACACCCCTCTCATGTCTGGACTCAATTGCATTACACTGGTATCTTTATGGTACACCAGTTGAAAAACACCGTTATCAAGTCATTGATGGTGTTGGAACAATTTAGGACAAGTTTTAATGTATGCCCATTTAAGAAATTTGTATTTCAATTAAATCAGTGCATTTAAGGTCAACAGATGTTTTGATCATTTAATTTTTACTTTGACAGGCATGTGTCTAATATGCTATGCCAATCTGAGAATTAATACATTGGCCTCTGTACCTTATTGACATCTTTTTATTGCATTTGCAATTTTTGCTTTAATTTTTGTTGTTGTCATTGACATATTAAAGAGAGGCTTACTGATATGAGCTTAATATTGGCTGCTTTTTTAATACATCATGTTTTTTAATCTTATCATTTTCTTTAATATAACAATTATGTAAGGTTGCATTCTGTAAATCTATTGGCTTTTTCCAATTTGAAGTTGGAGCTGTAGACAGATATGATTCTCGAACACTATCAAGCTGAAGCAAGTTTAAGAAATGATTATTCACTAGTTGTATTTTATTTATTTATTTATTTATTTTTTTTATTTATTTATTAATTTTATTACAATCAATACATAGCAATCAAGTTTTTACAAAAAAGAATTATGCTAAGAACAGATCGATCCCCACCCTTGAGAGAGAGAGCAAGCCAAACGGTGTAAAATTTAAGGCTTTTAAAAATACCTAAATCAACAAATTCTCTGTGCTTTATAAAATCATTTCAAAATATTACTGATTAGATCCTGCCATGTTTTGAAAAAAGTCTGCACAGATCCTCTAACTGAGTATTTGATTTTTTCCAATTTTAAATAATATAACACATCAGTTTCCCACTGACTTAAAAGAGGAGAGTTTGGGTTCTTCCAGTTTATCAGAATAAGTCTGCGTGCCAACAGTGTAGTGAATGCAATCACAATTTGTTTGTCTTTCTCCACTTTAAGACCCTCTGGAAGAACCCCAAACACAGCTGTTAATGGGTTAGGAGGGATTGTGAGTCCAAGACTGTCTAGTCTTGGAAATACTAGTTGTATTTTAAAGTAAGTTACATTTCAGCACAAAAATGTTGCACTGCTCAATTCAAATTCATTTAGCTAGAAAATTACTGAGTAAAGTTTTTCAGAAACTGTTACTAAACTGAGCTCCTGGTGAACTGAACAATGAGAGCATTTTTGAAGTGAAATATATAATATTACTTAAAGAAATCACCCTTGCCTCCCAATCCCAGACCCACCCATAAAAGGCTAATGTTAATAAAGGAATACAATGCTGATTGATCTGAATCTTTGTCTCAGGTAGAGGAACGTTCAAAGCTGAACCGACAGAATTCTCCAAGTACCAAGCCGAAAATGGGCACCACTGTATCGGATCCATCTTTGCAGTCAAGATCAGAATCCATTCAATCTGGGGTTACGCAAGCAGCACAGACTCCACCCATGCAACGCCCTGTAGAGCCACAAGGTGGTCAGAACAAGGTAAATGACTGTGATTAGGAGTCATATGTTGAACCCACAAATGGATAAGCTCTGTAATAGAATAAGGCTCTTTTTTGTTTAACAGTTTGGTTTGGAGAATAGATAAACTTTGAAGCTGTTTGTTATCCTTAAATTCTAGTTGCAGATGGCTCACCTGGTGCCATTAAAGCCATATGGTGCCCCAGTTCCCCGTTCACAGTCACTCCAAGATCAGCCTACGAGGAACCTTGCTGCTTTCCCTACACAAGACCCAGCACCCAGTCCAGTTCATGGTCCCTCTGGTCGACACGCCTCACGTGGAGAGATGGTCCGTCAGAATTCTGACCCAACTTCAGAGATGCCCACTCCTCCACCGAGGCCCTCTGATAATGATAGAAGCCCTTGGGTGAAGATAGGAGATACTGAACAGCCACCAAAGGTAAAATACCAACAACCTGTTAAAATCATGCATATGATCTACCTGCTAAGGTTAAGTATTTTAATTACAGAAATTCAAGAATGGTATGTTCTCTGCCCTCAAAGTTGACATTGTCTGTAACTGCTGTTTCTTTGACTAATTTTTTTTTTTGATTATTTTAGGTTCCACAGCGAACCACCTCCATTGCAACAGCACTTAACACCAGTTTGGCATCTGGCACAAGGCAGGCGGTTAGAGCGAGGTTAGAATTAGATTTTTTAAATTTTTATATCTCACTTTATTTCAGAATTTTAGGACAGTTTTCTTCTTTTTATTATAAATGATCCTAAAATCTGTCTACATTGTCATTATGCATAAGCAATAAAATGTAAACCGCAGTGATTGCAGTGAAAAAAAATTACATGCGGTTATTTTCATTTTAAGTGTTAGGACTCAGTTTGCGAAGATATGCTTATATTTAATTTAAATTGCATTATATGGCCCATAGTCTATTTAAACCCTCCACCCCTTCTCCATAATATTAATAATAGAAAATACCACTAAGTATAAATCAAATGTGTATTATACCTCTAAATAACAGTTGATCCAGCAGCAATACCAGACACAGATGCAAAGTAGGAACTCACATTCATTGTAGGTTGCATATTAGTATGTCTGAGGGTACAATTACAAACGTGAGATTAAATTTATTTCTGACAATTTATTATAGATCACACAGGTGTAGTAAAAGATTTATAATGTTTGAAAAGATTATAAAGCACTACTTGCCTTAAGAGTAAGACAAAAACATTTTTGAGCCAAATGTACCAGATTCCATTGTATTGATGATGAAATGTGGTTTTCTAACATCTTACTAGCAAGTCCCAAAACATTAAGCTAATGCCAAAGCACAGAAAACATTAAGTTTTGGGGAGTCTCTCAAATGCTTAACTGTTGCATTGAGGTTCTCTTCACCCCATATTCTCACATTGTGACAGTTCACCTTACCACTTAGATGAAAAGTTGCTTCATCACTGAACACCAAACGCTGATGAAAATTGTCGTCTTCTGCATTCTCAAGCATAAACTCACAAAATTCCAAGTGTGTCTATCTTCCGGTTTTAGGGCTTGCAAAAATTGTAATTTGTATGGTTTCATCACCAACCGTCACCTCAAGACACGCCAAACAGTCATCTGAGGGAGTGATAATTCTCGGCTGGCACGTCTAATAGACTTGCCTGAGCTGCATTGGAAACTCGCTTGGATTCATTGAATGTTTTCGTCATAAACAACCTTTTTGTTGAAATTGTTGGTACCACGAAGAATGCTTTGAGTTGTTGGAGGTTCAGTGCCAATGAAAATCATGTTGCACAGTTATGACGGATTCACTCTTATTGAAGTAGAGAATGCAAAATGCTTTTTGCTTAGGGGTTGCCATCTCCTCGCAGACTGAAGGAAGCCATCTTCTGGTGACAGTCAGAAACAATAAAAATATGCCACTTCGAAATTGGATAAATCTTTTTGAATCACCCTGTACAAGTTTTCAATTTTGGAAAAAAGATCTCAACATTTTTTTCTTCCCTCCATAATATGTGAATTAAATGTAGCTGATTCTCAGTCTTATGAAATGTATCAATTTTCTTCTACTGCCCTTTTGCCAAGTATGTGAATTTTTTTACACTAAAATATGAAAAACCATCCATAACAATTGCAAAAATAATATATGTGCTATGTCAAAAATCTTGGGCTTATAAAACCTACTAAATCTACTAAAATCTACATGTTTATCCATCCACACTAGAAGAATTCTTAAAGAGTCTTCTGAGCGTTCTGTCAGAGCATTAGTCACAGGTCTTTTGTTGCTTTCAAACAGTCTAATTTATTTCACGATGGATTCTGTATATTTGCTTTTGAAATTTTTTTTTAATGTGGTATAGTCATTACACACACAGGATCTAATAAGAGAGACTCTGCAAGAAGATAGTTTATAATATGTTAGTCTGTATCTCCTATAAAATATATCAATTGTGCAAGTAAGCAACAGTCATGCTGTTTATTGTGTGAAAAATAGCCTAGTTTTATGCATGACAGACTAGACCAACAGTGGATGGGGCACCAGGGGAAACGTTTGTATTCTCTTTTGCTAATGAGATTTATTTTTCTATTCGAGTGCTACTAATCACATACAATATGTTGGTTCTACATTGAAAAATTTGAGCGTCCTCATAATTGCATCAGTGGGTTAAAATAATGACTGTGTAGGATTCAATGGAACACTGAAAATTCTTAAGCATTTCTTAAATTCTATTACTTATGGAATAAATATGACAAAAGGTACTAAAAACAAGCAAGTTTTTAGTCAGTTGATTCTTAATGCTATTATTGTGGAACCATTGAAATTACTGGTTCATGTCAGTGATGTTAAGGTACATAAGAAGTGTTTGCAATGTTTACGTGCTATTTTAGTCAAAATTGCCACACAAATAACTTGAACTAATTGTAATACAACTTCTATTTTAATAAACATATCTTTTTCAATTTTCATGGCCGCCTTCAGCTAATCTGAAAAAGGTTTTCTTTATTTGGAAGAAGCAGAAAATAGAAGAGACAGTTGCATGTTGCCTTATTGTATAAAGGTCGGATTGTATCAAATCTACAGATCAAATCATAATTAATTTTTTGCCATGTGACTTGTCGTTGGTATTTGATTGACACATGCATGGTTGGAACATTATTTTTTGAAGTGGCTAGTGTTCTATTAAGCATGCTTACCTTATTGTTTTATGATTCTCCAGCGTCTCTGCTGACTTGAAGGCAGTTTGAATCAATAAAGTTACAGCATTTCGTTTGTGATATTTCTTCTTTTCCCATTTCTATGTGGGGTCAATGTGCTTGATCAACCTTCTCCAAACAGCTTGGTCCTGTACCTGCTCACCAGTCAAGCCATTTTCCTTCAGATCTTATTTTACTTTATCCATCCATCTCCACTTTGGCCTTCCTTTCTTTCTCTTCCCCTGTACTTCCATTCCTATAGCACTTTTGCTCACACATTCATTGTCTATCCTCATCACATGTCTGTACCACTTCATCCTACTTTCCAGTGCTTTCTTAGGTGTCTCTCCCACTTTTATTGTATCTCTGATTGTCTCATTTCTTGTTCTGTTCTTCTGGTTTTTTTTAATTATAACTTCTCATGAACTCCCTTTACTGCCCATGTCTCACCTCCATACATCTTTGCTGGTCTTGTGACTATTTTAAAAATCTTAGCCTTAATTCTTTGATCATAAGATTAATATAGCTTTTCTATTAATGTTGTTGGTTTCTGAATGCTGAAGCTCATGTTTATTGGAAAATGAGCCATTTTTTGCTTACAGAGCCCTTCACCAAGTTGTTTAGTTTAATCTGATTTTTATAATATTTGTTTATATAGACTAACTTGTATCTCAATCACTTTCCAGTAACCCTGATTTGCGGCGAAATGATGGCTGGGAGCGAGGTGATAGCATTATATCAATTTCCAATTTGCCACAAACTGGATCCCTTGAGCGGCACAGAGTAGGAGGCAAGTGAACACTATATAATGCAATGTTTTATATAGTTCTGTTGGTAAATATTACATCTGTTTTAAGTTCACTTGAATTGACTTTTAATTTATTTAACTATAGCTCCACATGAAATACTGTTGAATTGTTTAATTCAGCAAAGATTAATTAAAGACAGACATGGTGGAAGTGCCAGAAATAAAAAGGTCCCATATTCTAGGGTGTTTTTTTTTACAGCCAGAAACAAAAATATGTAGCATTAAAAATGTTGTTTACTAACACTACTGATCAGTTTTAAAAGAGGCTGAGACCAGTTTATTTCATTAAGGGGATAGTGTACCTCTGCTCAAATACAAATCTAAATATAAAACCTGTAACACTATATCACATTTGAAATGCAGATTTGTACTGCTAAAAGTTAAAACATAGACAGCAGAACATGAGTAAGAAATTGGTCACATCAACAAAATACTCTCTCTTAAAATTTTTTAAATTATGCGTGATTAATGTAAATCCAACTCCTCCTCAAAGTCATACTGTCGGGAGGGCAAAAGGTTGGATGATTAACCTTTTGGAATTTTATTAGAAGTTATACAATTTTATGCAGGACTGAAGTTTGAAATTATATTTAATTGTTAAAGTTAAGATCTATTTCTTATCTTTGTTTATTTTAAGTACTAATTGTGTCTAAAGTAACTTTTTTTTTTGTATTGTTAAAGTTAGTCTATACCAAGATGTTTCTTTTTTCACCTGCTTGGAATAACAGTCAGATTAAAAAAATCAACAAGGTTTTTGTGAATTTACTAAAGCAAAATTATAACCCTAAAATGCCACCCCATTGCATTTTGAGTTACATATTGATTTTATTCTTCAGTTCTGGTTTATGTAAATGCAGTGGTTTTTAATACCATTAAATGCAATGCAAATGTCTTTATTGTGCGCATTACACTTACATTAGTAATCACAAATCAGTTGCAGTTTTTTTTTATTCTGAGCTTTTTTTTTCTTTTCCTTATTTTCCTTCCTTTTTTGCATTTGGTTTATCCATATAAGACATCAACAAGGGTACTTGTCTTTATGTCCTTAAAGAAAATAAACAATTGGTTTGCCTCCATCATTATTGTCACCTTCTTACTGAGATGCCTGATCTACATTATTCAGAAGCTTCTTATTGTTTTAGCAGTATATGTAAAATGTAGTACTTTATTAGTGGCAAGAGTAATACAGAAAATTATATACAAATGTCTAGTAAATTTGCTTGTGTTTTTAAAAAGGTTATTAAATATAAATATAAATATTAAATATGTATATTTTTAACTAATGTCTTTCTAGCATTCTCAAGCACATCTGAAGTTGATATGACTGGCAGTTCCTTCAAATGTTTGCCTAAGCTTTCAGTTAAAGTAGTACAGTGATCCCTCGCTATATCGCACTTCGACTTTCGCGACTTCACTCCATCACGGATTTTAAATGTAAGCATATCTAAATATACATCACGGATTTTTCGCTGGTTCACGGATTTCTGCGGACAATGGGTCTTTTAATTTATGGTACATGCTTCTTCAGTTTGTTTGCCCAGTTGATTTCATACAAGGGACGCTATTGGCGGATGGCTTAGAAGCTACCCAATCAGAGCATGTATTACGTATTAAATAAAACTCCTCAATGATATACGATATGCTTCCCGCTCGGTACTTGATTGTTTACTTTTTTCTCTCTCTCTCTCTCTCTCTCTCTGACATTCTCTCCTCCTGAAACGCATTCCTTTGAAGAGGAAGATATGTTTGCATTCTTTTAATTGTGAGAAAAACTGTCATCTCTGTGTTGTCATGGAACACAGTTTAAACTTTTGACTAAAGGGTGTTGTTTCATGTCTAGAGGGCTCTAATAATGTTAACAGTGTGGGAGAGTTTCTAAGGGCTTAAAATATATAAAAATAACCATACAAACATATGGTTTCTACTTCGCGGATTTTCACCTATCGCGGGGGGTTCTGGAACGCAACCCGCTATCGAGGAGGGATTACTGTAATGTGTCTAAAATTCACATGGATTGTAGACTAATAAAAATGCAAATATTCATTGTGACAAGTATTAAAACAGTAATTTGACTTGTTTTGAATGATTGTTAAATTAAGAATCTAATGACCACAAAACGTAATTAGCCCCTCCATATATACTCAGCAAAAAAAGAAACGTCCCTTTTTCAGGACTGTGTATTTCAACAATAATGTTTTAAAATCCAAATAACTTTACAGATCTTCATTGTAAAGGGTTTATACAATGTTTTCCATGCATGTTCAATTAACCATAATCAATTAATTAACATGCACCTGTGGAATGGTCGTTAAGACCTTAACAGCTTGCAGAAAGTAGGCATTTAAGGTCACAGTTCTAAAAATGCAGGACACTAAAGAGACTTGTCTACCGACTGTGAAAAACACCCAAAGAAAGATGCCCAGGGTCCCTGCTCATCTGCGTGAATGTACATTAGGCGTGCTGCAGGGAGGCATGAGAACTGCTGATGTGGCTAGGGCAATAAATTGCCATGTCCGCACTGTGAGACGCCTAAGACAGCGCTACAGGGAGACAGGAAGGACAGCTGATCATCCTCGCAGTGGAAGAGCCCGGATCTCAATCCCATTGAGCACGTCTGGGACCTGTTGGATCGCAGGGTGAGGGCTAGGGCCATTCCCCCAGAAATGTCCAGGAACTTGCAAGTGCCTTGGTGGAAGAGTGGGGTAACATCTCACAGCAAAAACTGACAAATCTGGTCCAGTCCATGAGGAGGAGATGCACTGCAGTACTTCAAGCAGCTGGTGGCCACACCAGATACTGACTGGTACTTTTGATTTTGAGCCTCCCTTCATTCAGGGACACATTGTGAAACATTTTTAGTTTATGTCTTATGGTGTTGACTCTTTTAGTGTTCATACAAATATTTACACATTAAGTTTACTGAAAGTAAAAACAGTTGAAAGTCAGAGAACGTTTCTTTTTTTGCTGAGTATATGTGGATACTTGTACATAGCTAGCACAGGTCACAGCACAACATGGGTAATCAAAGCAGAACTGAAAAAGGTCATAATAGAACATGTTTCATCTATATATATATATATATATATATATATATATATATATACATATATATATACTCCCTGCTCACCAACCCCCAGGTTTGGTCCAGTGGAAATACAATTTAAACTGTTTTTTTATGAGAATTGTTACATATGCATTATGTTCACTTTTTATTTAAAAATTTCACTAAAAACAATATTTGGAATGAACTTTTCTTCAAGATCACATTGAATTTTGATTCCTTGTTTGGTCTTACAGCGTGATAATGCAACGTATGACTGGCCATGAGTGAATATCGTTTCTTTGTCTCTTATAAATAAACCGAATTTTTCAAATGTTTGTCCTTTTGATTTAATTGTCATTGCAAAAGCTATGGGAAACTGTACATGTTTTAATACGAATGGCATATCAAGATCTCCTTTTTGCCCGATCACTGTTTCGAGTTCATTCAATAGAAAATAAGACTTTCTGATAAAACGATCTACTTACTGTACGGAAGTTGGAATATCCAGAGCCGATGTAGCCGGTGGCATTGTTCTCAAGAAGCTGCGGATTTCTGGCCATTGTGGATTGCACGTCATTGTAATACATAAATCTGTCCAACCAATAGTTCTGGATATTGCCATTGCATCATGATGTAACTGTTGCAATGCTCTTGGACTACTTTGATATGATTATGGTAGTATTACTGCTTTACCTATTTTGAATTTGTCTGAACTATTGATATTTGAATTTTAAACATGATCAATGAGTTCCGTTCTAAGTTTAGCTTGATTCAATTTAATAAAGAGGAGACTATTAGGTGCAACTTTTACATATGCATTAATAATGTAATGTTGCAATAGACGTTGAGATGATAAAAGTGGGTTAAATTCATGGGAACGTAGCGGTAATTTTAACCCAAAATATTTTGTGGTTGGTGTTCGTTTTTCTGAATGTGTTTGTTTGTTCACATGATTGTATGACCATCCTGTTCGCCATCTGGGAAAAGCAAAGGAAAGAGTAAAGGGTCGGCATGTGGCGATGTATTTGATATAAATGATGAATCATGCTTTGCCTTTGGATATACATGAATACCAACTGTGTCTTTGATATCTTTCTTTTTTTGAATTATCACTGACAATTCATCATATGTGGGTTTATTGTAAATGCTACTGTGATCTTTCGGATTCGTATAGAAATCCAAGAAAAATTCTTTGTCCGTGTTTTGCTGATAAATTTTGTGTAAAGTGCAATACTTTTGGACGTATGGATTTGTATCCATTATTGGTTGTATAATTTCTATTACATCGGATCGTTCAACTCTTTCGATTCTATATTGCATTACTTCTCAGTGATCATAAATATACACCTGACCAAATAGTGGTTATTTTGTAATTAAACTTGTCGTAACTGTAATTGTTGCGGGAACACAGATTCTAATAGTGTATGGTCTATTATTGTGTAAATCAGCATTTTTTGCTTAGAATGATGCTAACACGAAAAGATTATTGTAGACGCGTATATTGTGCCTGTAGCGTTTGTGGATTTCACTTTCACCAAACAACAAATCTTTTAATTCTTGCGGAAACGCATCTTCATTGGGAAGCAGCAGTACTTTTCCCTGATGGCAACACGAATTAGACGATCTACAAGTCTCCGACTTAAATTTTAAATCTTGTAATATCTACATACAGGGTGGTCCAGATCTAATTATGCAGATCCAGATCGTCTGGATGACTTTGATTTATGCGAGGACGATTCCAATTGGGTGTGAAGGTGATTCTTCATGTTAAAAGTTCGCACACTTCTTGACAGTCCGGGATTTTTCATACACACACACTATGGGGTGCTAAACATGTGAGCTCCCCAAATAGAGACAAATGCTCCTGGGAAAACCATTGCTCCTTATCCTTGCATTATAACGCATAATACAAGCCTCGCGCATTACTCTGCCGACTTAAAAGTCGTGCGCAGCGCCTGTCAGATTTGGAATTGATTGTTTGCTTTTATCTCTCTCTCCGCTCCTAGCGGAACTGTCATCTCTGACTTGTCATGGAGCACGTTTTAGCTCATGTGTTTGCAGTTTTGAAATCAAAAATCTCCTGTGTCTCTGTGCAAATCTGTGACCCAAGCGTGAGAAGTGGTACCAGGAGTGGTTGCACAGATGGATGCCGCCGAAGACTTATTTCAGAGGTCTAAAACTTATGCACTTAAAGACTGGAAACTAAACATGGATGACCCAATCCGTGCGCAAATTCAAGATTTGATACATAAAGTGCACTGCTGGTTTGAAGGAGACGTGATGGAAACAGTTGTCGTGAATATATTACTGGCCGGCATACCTGCAGTTCTTAGAGATGAATTTCTACATCATGATATTAAATCATTAACGATTATGTCCAGACGATTAGAGGGTGCACAGTCCGATTGGAGAAAGAGCGGTGGATTTCATGCTGCTTCGCAACCTGTGAACGAACGTCCAGGACATTCTCGTCGCTTCAATCGAGAAGCTGCAGGACCTGAAAATCGAATGGGGTCAGGTAGGACCCCGGGAAATTCAGTCCTAGATGAGACGCCTGTTTCTGGGGAGACTGCGGCAACAGCAGGCCGAGGAAACCGTGGACAGTACAGAGCATGTCGACGTGGACGTCGCAGAGGATATTTCGTAAGCGAAGCCGACCGTAGATGTTTCCGGTGTGATCAACTCGGCCATTTGGCAAGAGAATGTCTCTTGTCTCCAGCTCATTCAATGGAGATTGAACTGGCCGAGGTTTGTTGCTCAACTATTACATATCCTTCGGATGGAAAAGATGGCTTGTTGATCCCGGTGAAATTGGGGGGCAGAGAAATCTCAGCATTGTTAGACTCGGGAAGTGACCTTTGTATTGTGAGACGAGACTGTCTTAATGAACAGTGCCTTAGAGACTGTAAAAATACGCTGTGTACACGGTGATGTTAAAGATTATCAGACTTTACTTCTTCCTTTAACTTCTAGGGTTCGTCACTTTAAGGTTTGGTCTGCCATTTCAGACTCGTGCTCTTGGACATTACTCATAGGACGGAGAAATGCCCTTTTTCTGAAACTGATTAATAAATGTAAGGGACCAGTAGTCCAGTCCACTAATGAACTTAGTGCTGGGGGAGAAGAAGAAGAAAACCAAGGCGAAGAACTGGTAGCGGCCGGGAAAAATCTAGAGCCCAACTTAGATATTGAACCCGATCTCTCCAGCGAGACGGAGGAGGTCACCCCCGACAATCTTCCAGAATGGGCTGGTCCTTCTACATCTTCCCAGATTGCAAACGCCTCCGAACACAAACCGAGCGTTAATGAACAATCAGATTTTGTGCGTTTGCAGCATACTGATAGCTCATTAGAATATGCATTTAAACAGGCTCGCCCTGCTAATGACTGTTATTATCAAGAGCGTAATTCGGGGGTGTGAAAACCCCACACTTTATAGAAAAGGACAGTTTCCTTTTCAGAGTGATCTCAGATCATTTGGAGGGGGAATTTATTGAACATCTGGTGGTACCTGAAGCACATAGAGGGAAACTGTTTTGCATCTGGCACATTCACACATCTTGGGGGGGCACCTCGGTGCCAACAAAACTAGAGACCGGTTATCAAAACGATTTTATTGGCTTAATATAGGAAAAGATGTTGAACGGTTTTGTACTTCATGTCCAGACTGCCAGATCATCTCTGCTTATAAGCCAGGGCCCCGCCATTATTGAGGAGCGTGTGAGTCCAGTAAATTACAAGGTTAGAATACCAGGCCGGCGCAAACCATTCCAGATTTTACACATTAACCTCTTGAAGGAATGGCACGACCGACAAAAGGTTAACACTTCCTTGGCTGCTGTACCAGGCAAGACTAACATTACAAAACATAAAATTACCACTGAACCTGATGTTCCCGTACAGATGCGGCCGTTTCAGATATCGGAAGCGCGGCGAAATGTTGTGTGCGAAGAGGTAAATAAAAATGCTGACACTGGGTGTAATTCGTGAAAGTAGAAGTGACTGGTGCAGCCCAGTCGTATTAGTCCCAAAGCAAGACGGTTCGGTTCTGTATCAATTTCAGACGCTTGAATAAGTTCTCTAAATTCGATGCTTATCACATGCCCTGTGTTGATGAACTGTTGGAAAAACTGGGTCAGGCGAGCTATATCTCCACGCTAGATCTCACGAAAGGCTATTGGCAGGTGCCTTTAGAGGCTAGCAGTTGTGAGAAAACATCATTTGTGACTCCTGACGGACTCTGTGAATTTACAAGACTCCCGTTTGGTCTTCACGGGGCACTTCTGACTTTTCAACGCATGATGGATCAGATCCTGCGTCCTCGCTCTGAATATGCTGGGGCATATCTTGACGATGTCATGATTTTCAGCAATGATTTGCGAACACACTTAGAGCGGCTTCAAGCCGTTCTTGGAAGCTTGAAACAGGCTGGCCTTACTGCTAACACAAAAAAATGTAAACTGGGCATGTCTGAGACACATTACCTAGGCTATTCTATGGGTAAGGGTTTACTTAGGCCACAATTAAGGAAAATAGAAGAAATGCTTGCTTATCCGAGACCTGGGACACAGAAGCAGGTGCGCGCATTTCTGGGGCTTGCTGGTTACTACAGAAGATTCATCCCAAATTTTTCACATAGAGCTGTTCACCTTACGGAACTTAATAGAGGCAAGAAAAACCGACCTATCTTGTGGACAGAAAATTGCGAACGTTCTTTCAGCGATTTAAAAATAAACATTGTCTTCTTACCCGGTTCTAAGAAATACGGATTTCACAAAAGATTTTATCTTGCAAAAAGACGCGTGCGCGCAGTGTTGTCTCAGATTTTTGATGGAGAGGAACATCCAATCACATATTTAAGTAGGAAATTATTACCTAGGGAGCGTAATTATTCTTCAATTGAGAAAGAATGCTTGGCAATCAGGTGGGCTGTGGAAGCACTTCGATATTACTTGTGGGGACGAAACTTCACTTTGGTAACTGATCATGCTCCATTCCAGTGGTTGTACCGACAGAAAGATACAAACTCTCGTCTAATGAGATGGTTTCTGGGTTTACAACCTTAGAGTTTCACAGTAAAGCACCGACCAGGTTCTGAACACGTCAACGCAGACGTATTATCCACGACTACATGAACATGAACTTGGTACAGAGAGTCGCTTGATTCACACGAATGTGAATAAAGCTGAGGGGGAGGGTGTGAACTGGAGGGCTGATCGCACCCCAAATAGAGACAAATGCCCCTGGGAAAACCACAAAGCCTGAAACACTGACTACCCTCACATTGCTCCTTATCCTTGCACTATAACGCGTAATACAAGCCTCGCGAGGTACTCCGCCGACTTAAAAGCCGTGCGCAGCGCCTGTCAGATTTGGAATTGATTGTTTGCTTTTATCTCTCTCTCTGCTCCTAGTGGAACTGTAATCTCTGAACTGTCATGGAGCATGTTTAAGCTCATGTGTTTGCAGTGTTTGAATAAAAATGCTTCTTGTTTCTACGACCTCCTGTGTCTCTGTGCAAATCTGTGACCCAAGCGTGACAATATATAGATATATATATATATATATATATATATATATATATATATATATATATATATATATATATATATATATATATATAATCTCTCTCTCTCTCTCCTTGGCGGAGTAAAAAGAAAAGGAAATATTTTAATAACATAACATGATTGACAATGTAATTGTTTTGTCATTGTCATGAGTGTTGTCATATATAGTTTTATATATATATATATATATATATATATATATATATATATATATATATATATATATATATATATATATATAGTTTTATATATATATACACACACATATATATATACACATACACACTATGGGGTGCTAATAAATATATATATACTAGCAGAATACCCGCGCTTCGCAGCGGAAAAGTAGTGTGTTAAAGAAGTTATGAAAAAGAAAAGCAAACATTTTAAAAATAACGTAAGATGATTGTTAATGTAATTGTTTTGTCATTGATATGATTGTTGCTGGCATATATATATATATATATATATATATATATATATATATATATATATATATATATATACACATATATATATATACACATATATATATATATATATATATACTGTATATATACACATACTACATATATACATATATATACAAATCTACAAATCTATATATATACATATATATATATATATATATTAGGGGTGGGACTCGATTAAAAAATTAATCCAATTAATTAGAGGCTGTGTAAGAATTAATCTTGATTAATCGTATGTAATCGCACACGTAAATTTGCCCCAAATCGCAAATGTTTTTTTTTTTATTTTAAAAGCGGTTTTAGTGGGCGACAGAATCAAATAATAGACATGGACATGAATATTGTAAACTGAAGCTGTTTTAATTTCTGAAAAAAAGCCTTTAAACTGCATTTGAATTCAAAACAGAAACAAAAATATCATCCCTGGTTAAAATTGGGCAGACTTAAAAATAAAGTGGTAGTTTAAGTACTTTAAGTACATTTTCAGAATAGTATTGTCTTTAAATAATAATAACCAAAATTTCACCATAAAGTGCAGTTTTCTTCTTAAAAAATAAGTCAGAAACATAAAAGGTAATTTGACCAGCTTACTCTTTAAACTCTGAGTAACATTAGCCAAAATTATTTTGTACATTAGGCTAAAACAGTGTGATCATTGAACATTTTGTAATTAGATGTATTTAGAATTACTAACGGTCACGGAAGTCCAATGATCCCCAGTAAGAGCCACAAAGTCCGCTTTCTGTAATGCATCTAATTTTGCTTGCTTTTCAGTGTGCACAAAACCATGCTTTTATCAAGGCGCTCGGAAGTCGAAATGATCAGTCGTAGGAGCAGCGCTTTATTCCGACTCTAACATTTTTGTAGCTGTGATGTGTGCATCAGTGTAATGGATGTACCAGGAAATCATGCATTGACAAAAGTTCCGTTTGCTTGGAATTGAAAGTGTGATTAAATCGTTATTTTTAGCAGCGTTATGGAGTACATGCATCGAAGCTTCTCAGCTGTGCTTGTGCTAAGAAAGGGAAAATTTTAAAAATAACGTAACATGATTCTCGTTAACCTAATATTTTTCATACGTCCCAAACCAAGGAGATCGAAGGTAAAATGAATCGGTAGCGCATACATAGTCAGTACATCCCTCTCGGGAATCGAACCTCTAATGTCGTTAGAGGAAGACTCTACAATTAGCCACAGCGTGTGGCTTGTCTATGCTAAAGTATGTATTGTAGATCGGGTATATATATACATTTATATATATATACCCGTGTACGCAGTGGAGAAGTAGAAGTTATGAAAAGAAAAGGGAACATTTTAAAAATAGCGTAACATGATTGTCAATATACAGTAATTGTTTTGTGAGTGTTATTGAATGTTGCTGTCATCAAGGATTTGATTATCATTATTTCTTTCAATCAGGCTCGTATTTGTAGGATGTGTTCAAGTTACATTCCGTGTTTGTCAATCGTTGTAAAGATAAGAGGTTTCATTCATCGATTAGTTCCTTACTGCATCAATAAACAGCTCGTCTTCCTTTTTATCTGTGATGTGACAAACTGCATGCACGGGTTTTTTTACACTGTCTTCCTTTAGCAGGACATTCACTTTTTCCACCGTGTGCTTTGTTTCGCAGTAGCTGCACTTATGAATATGATTGTATGTATAAGGCGCTTCATATTTTTTGCTGCCTTCTCAATTGTGTAATTCGGTTTTGTTCAGCACTCTTTGGAACTGTTGCTTTTGTCTGTGCACTGCGTCAGTTCCGTGAGCCGCTTGGTGTTCTTGCATCGAAGGTTCCCAGCTGTACTGGTGCCATCTCATGTAATGTCAGCTAAGACCCGGCACTTAAAACTTTCTCTCGCAGTTTCAATGAGTTTGTGCCAAACACCACCCTGACCATCTCATCTTCCTCTGCATAAGCACAGTCCTTCACCGTGAATATTTACGGCAGTGTTTGTATTGGATTGCGCTGATGGGCGGCCTTATATGGGCAGGCACTAAATTACAAGCGCTAGTGGTAGCCTATGAACTTAATTTAATATAAACTTACGGTTCACGCCGTGCTTTGTTTCCGCAGTAGCTGTACTTATGAATATGCTTGTATGCATCATTTGCTTCATAATGTTTTTCTGCCTTCTCAATTGTGAAATGGCGTTTTGTGCTGATCGCTGTTTGGAGTTCTTCCTTGTGCTCTACGTACTTACGTAGGAGGCGTGATGATGTCACACGAAACTCCGCCCCGCGGCCATCTCCAACTCAAGACTCCATTACATTATATGGGGAAAAATAGCTTCCAGTTATGACCCTTATGCGTAGAATTTGAAATGAAACCTGCCCAACTTTTGTAAGTAAGCTGTAAGGAATAAGCCTGCCAAATTTCAGCCTTCTACCTACACGGGAAGTTGGAGAATTAGTGATGAGTCAGTGAGTGAGTGAGTGAGTGAGTGAGTGAGTGCTTTGCCTTTTATTAGTATATATATATATGTATGTATGTATGTATATGTATGTATGTATGTATATGTATGTATGTATGTGTATATATATATGTATGTGTGTATGTATATATATATATATATATATATATATATATATATATATATATATACACACATACAGTAATCCCTCCTCGATCGCGGGGGTTGCGTTCCAGAACCCCCCGCGATAGGTGAAAATCATGAAGTAGAAACCATATGTTTGTATGATTATTTGTATATATTTTAAGCCCTTAGAAACTCTCCCACACTGTTTATAAATATTCTCTGCACAGTTATACAGTAAACCCTTGTTTATCGGGTTAATCCGCTCCAGACAGATAAATGAATTTCCACGAAGTAGGATTCTTTATTTATAAATCTAATATTTTAGCAGTTAGAGCATAGAAAACCTGTTTCGACCTTCTAAATATGTTTTTAACATTATTAAAGCCCTCTAGACATGAAATAACACCCTTTAGTCAAAAGTTTAAACTGTGCTCCATGACAAGACAGAGATGACAGTTCTTTCTCACAATTAAAAGAATGCAAACATATCTTCCTCTTCAAAGTGCGCGTAAGGAGCGGAGAATGTCAGAGAGAGAGTAAAGTAAACAATGAAAAATCAATAGGGCTGGTGCGCTTTTAAGTATGCAAGCACCGCGATAAAGCAGCGGCAATGAAGGGATCAATGCGAAGGTAGCCTTTCAGCATTTTTACAGGAGCGTCCGTATCTTCTAAGCAAACAGCCTCTGTGCAAAAGCCCCTCTGCTCACATCTCCTCCGTCAAGCGCAGAGAGCGTCAGAGAGAGAGAGAGCGCGAGATTAAAGCAAACAATCAAAAAATCAATAAGTGTGCTTTTGGGCCTCGATAAAGCGGCATTTCTTAGAGGAACGTCCGTATCCACTAGGCAAACAGCTTCTGTGCAAGCAGCACCTCTGCTCACACCCCCTCCGTCAGGCGCAGAGAATGTCAGAGAGGGTGAGATGGAGGCAGAGACAAGCAAACAATCGAGCACCGCGCAGGAGGGATATCTTATAGCATTGAGGAGTTTTAGTTAATATGTAATACGTGCTATGATTGGGTAGCTTCTAAGCCATCCGCCAATAGCGTCCCTTGTATGAAATCAACTGGGCAAACAAACTGAGGAAGCATGTACCATAAATTAAAAGACCCATTGTCCGCAGAAATCCATGAATCAGCGAAAAATCCATAATATACATTTACATATGCTTACATATAAAATCCGCGATAGAGCAAAACTGCGAAAGTAAACAGGCAAATACATTGATTTTGTGAATATATAAAGTCAGCGTCAGAATATATAAAGCGCTGACTTTATTTAAGTTTTGACTTTATATATTCCAGCGCTGACTTTATATATTCAGAAATATTCCAACGCTGTCTTTATATACTCGGGTTTTGACTATATATTTGGGAATGACTTTATATATTCCAGCGCTGACTTTATATATTCAAGTTTTGACATTATATATTCAGAAACAAGTTTTGACTTTATATATACCGACAGTGACTTTATATAATCAAGGTTTGACTTTATATATTCGGGAATGACTTTTTATATATTAAACTTTTGACTTTATATAGTTAAATTTAGTCATCATTGCATAACTTTTTCTTTACCATAGAAATTTAAAGACTAAATTCAACTTCCATTGCTAAGAAAGATATTTCTGGCGACTAAATAGAACCTACTTATATCCAAATCCGAGCTATTGAGCCATTGCCTGCCTGCCTGAATAAGTCACCCTCGCTTCGCTCTTAGTTTTTTACCGTTCATTTAATCATGGCTAGTTTTTTACCGTTCATTTAATCATGGCTAGTGGCGGAAAAATTATAAAGTGGAAGGAGGATTGCACCAAGTATGGCTTTACAAAAAACAATTATTGATGGCGAATCGATTATTCATAAAGCTTCAACTGGTGATCTGTTTTTCTGTGTTAACCTCATATTTTGTCATACTTCTTCTCAAACCAAGGGGGTGCGAGGGTAAAATGAATCGGGAAGCGCTGATCAATGTAATCGGTGTACCAGGAAATCATGCATTGACAGAAGTTCCCCTTTGCTTGTATTGCAAAGTGTGATTAAATTTCGTGATTTTTTAACGCGTTATGGAGCACATGCATCGAAGCTTCTCAGCTGTGCTTGTGCTAAGAAAAGGAAACATTTTAAAAATAACGTAACACGATTGTCAATGTAACCTTTTCTAAGTAGTGCCTGGAGGATTCAGTGTGGAGAAACTGTAGAGACAGCGTGTGTATTAACTTGTGAATTTTTCTGTGAGTATTTGGTGGCAGTGTCACAAAGTCGCTTCCGTAACACTGCATGCGTTAGCTGAGGAGCTCAGCTCAGATCAAAATGTTGTGAATGGGAGGGGAGATGATGACGTGACTCCTCCACCCTCCTTAACTGTCAATCCCCCACAAACACAGTCTATCGGAATTTGCATACGCACAGCCCTTCACGTGCAATTTTAACTTAGTTACAAAGTGATCAAAACTCTCGTTTATATCCTGCGTCCTCTCATTAAACTTGTATCCCGCATTACCCGTGGGCATGACAAACGCCAGCGGCAGCCTGTCTATGAACTTAATTTAAACTTTAGGTTTACACCTTGCTTTGTTTCCGAAATAGCAGCAGTCATGAATATGGTTGTATATGTACAATACAATACAATAGTTTATTTTTGTATAGCCCAAAATCACACAGGAAGTGCCACAATGGGCTTTAACAGGCCCTCCAGCCCCCCTTGACAGCCCCCCAGCCTTGACTCTCTGAGAAAAACTCCCAAAAAACCTTGTAGGGAAAATGGAAGAAACCTTGGGAAAGGCAGTTCAAAGAGACCCCTTTCCAGGTAGGTTGTGCGTGCAGTGGGTGTCAAAAGAAGGGGGTCAATACAACACAATACACAGAACAGAACAAATCCTTAATACAGCATAATAAAAATTTTAGAAGTACGGAGCAGAATTTAACAGTAGATGATATCACGTAATAAGATTTGGATATTTTTAGAGTTCTGGAGACCTCATCCATCAAGCTGCCTCCCCATTTGGCCATTCCACGGCTGAAACGTTGCTCCGATGAAAGGACCCCTCTTTCCCATGATTCCTGTGATCCTCCATCAGGGATGACTTTACCATAGGCAGGCAAACAACTTGGCAGGTGGGCCGTGGCATCAATTGCCACATTTGGGTACCGAGAACAGAAACAGAATAGGTGAGGGTTAGTATTCAATTCTAACTATCATGTTACTTATGTTTTAGTGCTAATAACTAACAACAAAGATGCAGTATGTACAGTTAATCGGCAGCTCTAGTCAGGATATGCTAAACTGAAGTAGTAAGTCTTCAGCCGGGATTTAAAGGCTGAGACTGAAGGGGCATCTCTTATTGAAGCAGGAAGATCATTCCACAGTTTTGAGGCCCTGTAACTAAAAGCTCGACCTCCCACTGTTATTTTATTAACCCATTAAAACCAGGAAGAGCTCAAAAACGTGCTGAAGAAAACGCATTATATAATTGAGAAGGCAGCAAAACAATAAGAAGCGAGCGACTGACATATACAACCATATCCATGAGTGCTGCTACTTCGGAATCAAAGCACGGTGTAAACCTAAAGTTTAAATCAAGTTCATAGACAGGCTGCCGCTGGCGTTTGTAATTTAGTGCTTGCCCATATAAGGACGACTGTGCTTATGCAGACGAAGATGAGTCAGGGTGGTGTTTGGCACAAACTCAGCGAAACTGCGAGAGAAACTTTTAAGTGCCGGGTCTTAGCTAACATTACATACTGCCATGGATATCACACGAGATGGCACCAGCACAGCTGGGAACCTTCGATGCAAGAACACCAAGCAGCTCACGTGAACTGACGCAGTGCACAAACAAAAAGCAACAGTTCCAAAGGGTGCTGAACAAAAACCGAATTACACAATTGAGAAGGCAGCAAAAAAATATGAAGCGTCTGATACATACAAGCATATTCATAAGTGCAGCTACTGCGGAAACAAAGCACACGGTGGAAAAAGTCAATGTCCCGCTAAAGGAAGACAGTGTTAAAAAAAAACCGTGCATGCAGTGTGTCACATCTCAGATATAGAGGAAGACGAGCTGTTTATTGATGCAGTAAGAAGCAAATCGATGAATGAAACCTCTTATCTTTACGACGATTGACAAACACGGAATGTAACTTGAACACAACACATCCTACAAATACGAACCTGATTGAAAGAAATGATGATAATAACACTCACAAAACAATTACTGTATATTGACAATCATGTTACACTATTTTTAAAATGTTCCCTTTTCTTTTCATAACTTCTTTAACACTACTTCTCCATATATATATATATATATATATATATATATATATATATATATATATATATATATATATATATAGGCAAATACTAATAAAAGGCTCACTCACTCACTCACTCACTCACTCATCACTAATTTTCCAACTTCCGTGTGGGTGGAAGGCTGAAATTTGGCAGGTTCATTCCTTACAAAAGTTGGGCAGGTTTTATATCGAAATTCTACGCGTAATGGTCATAACTGGAAGCTGTTTTCTCCATTTACTGTAATGGAGATGAGCTTCAACGCCGTGGGGGAGTTTCGTGTGACATCATCACGCAGTACATAGAAAACCAGGAAGACCTCCAAAAAGCGCTGAAGAAAACATTATATAATTGAGAAGGCAGCGAAACAATAAGAAGCGAGCGAGTGACATATACTACCATGTTCATGAGTTCTGCTACTTCGGAAACAAAGCACGATGTAAACCTACACTTTAAATTAAGTTCATAGACAGGCTGCGCTGGCGTTTGTAATTTAGTGCCTGCCCATATAAGGCCGTCCGTCAGCGGCAATCCAATAGCAAACTCCCACTAAATATTCACGGGTGAAGGACTGTGCTTATACAGACGAAGATGAGATGGTCAGGGTGGTGTTTGACACAAACTCAGCGAAACTGCGAGAGAAAGTTTTAAGTGCCAGGACTAAGGTAACATTAAATACAGCCATGGACATAGCACGAGATGGCACCAGCACAGCTGGGAACCTTCGATGCATGTAATCAGAGCGGCTCACGTGAACTGACGCAGTGAATTGCGCGATCACATTTCAAAAAATATATCTTTTCAAGTTCTATTTAGTCCATATTTGTCAAACTCAAGGGCCACGGGCCACATCCGACCCGGCATGTAATTATATCCAGCCAGCGAGATCATTTTATATACTGTATTATTGTTATTAATGGCCCAGGTATATGGCGCTGGTAACACAATAAACTACAGATCCCATAATGCAGCGCTTCAGCTGCCTTGCGAACACTTACCGCGTTAATCAAGTCTAGCTTATGATGCTGCAAGTTATTGCGAAGCTAGCTCACACGATGCTGGAGAGAAAAGTTCATTCTGAAAATAGAGCCTTTAAAAAGCGATGGGAGGCTGAGTATATGTTTACTGAACCCGTGTGTCTCATTTGTGGAGCTAATGTGGCTGTAATTACAGAATTTATTCTAAGATGGCACTATGAGACAAAACATCAGGGTAACCTGAATGCAATGCAGAAGATACAGAAAGCAGAAGAATTAAATAAGAATCTGACACTTCAGCGGACGTTTTTACCCGTGCACAATCACAAAGTAATTTCAAGTGAAGCTACTTTTATGGGAGACACAAATGCACCAGTGCAACTTGCCCTACTTTCCCTGTTGCCAAGTAATCTTGAACCAAGTCGTCACTACGGTGTTCCCAAATCCGCACTTTGCTGATAAACTGAGCGCACTGAGTTTGCACGCCGCTTTGTTGACTTTGAAGAACAAAAAAAGTCCGTCTACATGCGGCTCGAACATTGTGCATGTTTGGTTCCACATATCTGTGTGAGAAGCTCTTCTCAGTGATAAAGACTAACAAAACAGCACACATAAGTTGCTTCACTGATGAGCACCTGCAATCCATCCTGAGAATCTCCACAACACAGAACCTCACACCAAACAGAAACGAACCTGTTGCCAAAAAAAGATGCCAGGCGTCCAGCTCTAAAATGACATATGAGCAAAGACAACTGAATGATTTGATTTGTTATTGCTGAAAGGAACACATTTTATTTATATTTCCAGGTTTTGTTATGCAGCATGTTCATGTTTGAATTTGTATAATTTTGACAGGATATATTTTTATGGAGAGCAAAATCTTTTGGGATATTTAAAATCTAAGTTTATTTTTTATATAAAATTACATAAGAGTAAAGAAATTTGAATGTTTGTTCTTTTAATGTTTACTTTATTTCTAACGTGTATAATTTAGACAGGATATATTTTTATGGAGAGCAAAATATAAGTTGTTTAAGGTTTGAGTTGATTTATTCAGGAATAATATTCCTGCCTGTTTTTACCATTCCTACCAAAGATATTTCTGTCGACTAAATAAAAATTCCTTCTATTTAAAATTTAAATAGAACTTGAACAAATATGATAGTTCATAATATCCACGCAGACTTGCACGTAAGAGCGGGAGTTATCCGTTTTAACAAGCAGCGTATTGCACTGATACGAAATAGCTGTGTGTGTATATATGTAGATATGTATGTATATGTATATATATGTTTATATATGTGTGTGTGTATGTATATATATATATATGTATTTGTGTGTATGTATGTATGTGTGTATGTATATGTATGTGTATATATGTAGATATATACTGTATATGTATGTATATATGTGTATATGTATAGATATGTATATATATATATGTTTATGTGTGCGTGTGTAAATATATATATGACAGCAACACTCATTACTCACAACAGTGACAAAACAATTACATTGACAATCATGTTACGTTATTTTCAAAAATGTTTCCTTTTTTTCATTGCTTCTTTAACACACTACTTCTCCGCTGCGAAGCGCGGGTTTTCTGCTAGTATATTATATTAGATATATATATAGATATATATAGATATATATATAGATATATAGATATATATAGATATAGATATATATATAGATATAGATATATAGATATATATAGATATAGTCAGGGATGCCAGGGGCAATGACCCGGCCAGGACGCCATGAGGGACCAGATGTGGGTCTGCGCCCACCCTGGATCACGTGGGGGCCGCCTTCCTGGTTGTTTTGGGGGCCACGGGGCCCCGATCTACATACTCTCAAATAGACAAGCCACACACTGTGGCGCAATTGTAGAGGCTTCGCCTCTAGCGCCGACATCCGAGGTTCGATTCCAGAATGGGAATGCACTGAGTATGTACGCGCACTTCCCGATTCATTTTACCTCCCTCTTGGTTTGGAACGTATGAAAAAATATGCGGTTAACGTAGAATCATGTTACGTTATTTTTAAAATGTTTCCTTTTCTTAGCACAAGCACAGCTGAGAAGCTTCGATGCATGTACTTTAATCACACTTTCAATTCCAAGCAAAGGGGAACTTTTGTCAATGCATGATTTCCTGGTACATCGATTACACTGATGAACACATCACAGCTACAAAAATGTTAGAGTCGGAATAAAGCGCGTTCCTACGACTGATCGGAGGAAAATTTCATTTCAAACACTACCCAAGCGAAGCCTTGATAAAAGCATGGTTTTATGCACACTGAAAAGCAAGCAAAATTAGATGCATTACAGAAAGCGGACTTTGTGGCTCTTACTGGGGATCATTGGACTTCCGTGACCGTTAGTAATTCTAATTACAAAATGTTCAATGATCACACTGTTTTAGCCTAATGTACAAAATAATTTTGGCTAAGGTTACTCAGAGTTTAAAGATTAAGGTTGATCAAATTACCTTTTATGTTTCTGACTTATTTTTTTAAGAAGAAAAACTGCACTTTATGTTGAAATTTTGGTCATTATTATTTAAAGACAATACCATTCTGAAAATGTACTTAAAGTACTTAAACTTCCACTTTATTTTTAAGTCTTCCCAATTTTAACCAGGGATGATATTTTTGTTTCTGTTTTGAATTCAAATGCAGTTTAAAAGCAATTTTTTTTTTCAGAAATTAAAACACCTTGAGTTTGCAATATTCATGTCCATGTCTATTATTTGATTCTGTCACCCACTAAAACCCTTTTAAATTAAAAAAAACATTTGCGATTTGGGGCAAATTTACGTGTGCGATTACATACGATTAATCAAGATTAATTCTTACACAGCCTCTAATTAATTGGATTAATTTTTTTAATCCAGTCCCGCACGCACACACACACGCACACACACACACATGGGCGCGCGTGCATTGTTGCAGTGTTACTTTTCTTGGTTGTTTGTTAATTTTTCAACTGTTCATTTTTTTACGTGTGCTTAAAACTCATTAAAAAAGGTGTTTTTAGCGAGCTGGTTGTAAGGCTATAGCGCGAACTCTTCCAGTCTTAGTTTTCTCAGTTGTTTAAGGTTTTCTTAGTGTTATTCAATGTTTTTACGTTTAGTTTACTATTACGCTGTGCATTCAGTGGTATAATTAACTATATTTGTGCTTAAAAACGTAAAAAAATATATATATTTACATACAGTTCATACGGTAAATATAATTGTAAATAAAACGTGTGGTGGTTTGAAAACATGTCCGCCTGTCTGTGTCCGGGTTGGCTCCACAATACAGATACTCTAAATATAACCCACCTTAATATAGTGTATATAATACTAAAGATCAATCTAGCAAGGGTGTTTAGACATCCTTTAAACAAATAAGAATGTTTTAAATATGGATATCTACATACATGTTTAACTGCGAGCATCACAACAGCAGGAAATTGCTTCATTAAACAGAAAACAATAGGCATTCTGTCATTAAATGAAAAAGTGATAAATTTTGATATTTCAAAATTATTTTGTAAGTGATGTAGCATAGTTGTCTGTCAATGTTATATAGTATGCACACATTGATAGAAATAACGTATGAATAACATTACTTCTGTGTTTATTTTTTATAAATTCTTGTTTAGTTATTTAAAATAATCTTTAAATTGTAAATGAGCTTAACCCTTGCATTTTATGTCCCTGTAATTGAATAATTCTAGAGACATTGCTTTCTTACACTTCTGTATTTCTATGCTTTTGTATTATTATGTGTAATAATTCCTTTCATTCCTTTGTTTTCTTCCATGTCTTAATATTTTTTCTTCATAACAGCTACATCAAAAATTGAAAGTTCACCCATCCTGTCTCAAGATAACCGCCCAAAGCAAGAAGAATCCCGCACAGCATCTCGCCCTAGCAGACCAGCGGTAATATTAACTTCTCTTATTGTAATGTTTCGACTATGCTTTGAGTTGCATGTCAAGATGCATGCTCTTTGAGTTGATCCCTGTTTGTTAGAGTAAATTTAGCATTTAATTTCAAAATGTGATTTTCATAGTAAAGTTTTCAGAATATCTTTTTCAACAATTTTCATAACTAATATGATTCAGAAAACTGGCAGAGATCAACTGATAAAGATTGTATTAGAACTTTATTTAGCAAAATTATCCATCGTCCAATTTCTAACTAATTTACACTCTTCTTAATTCTCTGTTTTCTTCCTTTTTCTTTATATTCTTCTGCTCCTTAGAGCTATAAAAGAGCAATAGGCGAGGTCAGTATTGGGTGTCTGCTTATTGGTTGCCCCTCATAATAATTTTTGTGTGCTTTTCATACAAACTGGTTTAAATGTATGTGCATTTTTTTCACGTCTTCATGTGCCTTTCTGTACATAATTTGTCTTTTGTGCTTAAGGCTTCCCGTTTCTGAAATTCATTTACATATAAATGCCTCTTTCCACCTCTTATGCACATCTATTAATCTCAGCTTTGTGTACTGTGATTGGTCATGCATTATGCAATATTTATGGTGCTATATTTTTGTATTCTTGAATGCTGTATTAAAAGGCCTGTATAACTGAAATTCTTACTCAGTTTGTCTGTTTTATGTGTTATCTAATGCTTCTGGTATTCATTTGCACAAAATATTGTTTATGGTTTTTTTACTGTGTATACTGATAATATACAGATATATTTTTCCTGTCAGAAAGGCAATTTTAGTCTGTGAATGCATTTTTCTTATACACTGTTAAGGTCTTAAATGGTTAAAACTATAATTCCCTATCTTTTAGTAATTCTTTAATTCAGCAGACTATGTGGTAGCAAGTGACATATTTTTTTGCTAAATCCAACACCATGTAATAACTGTTGTGCTTTTATCACCTGTAGTATAGTACATCTCCTATGAAAACACTATAGACATGAATGGATGTACCTTATCAGGAACAATGTTTTAATATCCAAATATTGATTTTCAAATGCTGTTCTGCTGTCATTTCACAGTCCAGCATAGTTAAATTGAACCTCTTCTGCTCTGTAGCCTTCTGTACTTTCTTGTGGATTTCTGCCAGAAATGGAATTTTCAGGGGTGTTTGAATGCTATTAGGCAACTCACCCAGACAAGGCATGGTAACTTCATCCTCATATGGCTGTTTTGGTGCTTGCTGTTGTATTCAGTTGTTAAATGACTGGATTAGCTTGCCTGCTGTTCAGTGTTAAATTGTCAGCCTGCCTCTAATCAGGGGAGCTTCCTTTGATGGATTGTTTGGGTTCTGATACATGTGTAAAACTGATGAAAGAAAGCTCCAGCAATGTTTCTGTTTAATGCAGTCAATGTCACTGCCATTCCTGTCTATACACACATATAGTATGTTCCTTTAAAACCTGAATATCTGTTCCAAATATTATTGTCTGAATATAAATGCTATTATCGAAGAGTCAGTTAATTTGGAATTGCAGGATTACCGATGAAGTGGCCGGTAACACTTTATTTTTTATTTAATTGATTCTAAAAGGCACATTACAATAAATTAGGCCAAATTCATTCAGTTATACAATTAATAATACATTTCAGACAATTTTCTTATTAATTCAAACTATTTACACCTGCTCTCACCAGTCTAAAGAGTTGGGAGAACAGGGAGCCAAACAAGATACATTTTCCCTTACATATTAACACATCAAAATGGTTAAATAGGGGCAGAACTTGTTTTCTTTAAAATCAACAGTGACAAATTCCAGCCTAACTCTGAAAAAGTTTTGAACATATTCTTTTTTTGAGTTTTTTTCCTCCCCTCTAATTTTAGGTTAAATAAGACAACTTTTTATCATTGATGTGTAGATGAGTTTTCTTCCAGTTGAGTTTTGCTTGATAAATATCATTATATAGTAAAGTGACACTTTTGCTGGAGTGCCTAGACATAGGAAATGGTTCAGTCGTATTGTCATCTCCATTTATCACTTTGGTCAAGAAGGCGAATGACTAACTCAACTTTGCCAGCCTTGTGCACAAATTGTCAACCAGAATATTCAGTCTTTATGAGCCTGGGAAAACAATGACAAAATGTCCACTACTTCCTTTCATAACCCTGTGTTTTCTTTAGCATATTGATCTGTTTCTATGTTAAAACGGCCAAGATTCAGCTTTTACTGTGTAGCAGAACAATGAGTTGCCTAGGGTTTGGCTAGCAGTAAAATGGGAGAAAGTGAATCTATTCTTTTTGAAGCATAGTAATACAGTCCCTTTCTTTGGAGAAACAAATATTATTTTTGTACCTGTAACCTTGGATACCCTGAACCAGCTTTAAGATCCACTTGGCACCAAGCATAAAGAACCATGTGGCAAAAACAGCATGTAACTCTTCACAACATTAGACATCTTGCTTAAAATCTTGATATTGTAACACTGCTTATCCATGCCAAGGTCATTTTCGTTTGTTGCCCACGTGAAAAGTAAAGCTCATAACTGGATTACATCAAATTTTCCATTTTGTCAGTAGTTGCCTGTAAAAGGTCTGGATGCCATGTTCCTTCCATTAGTTTGATGTACAACATAAAAACTGCTTCAATTTATAATTATAATATAGTAAACCAAGACATAATAGCATCTTGACCTTTAAGTGTTCCCTGCTTTGAAAAGAAGTATCACTTTAATAATGATGTACCAACAGATGCTATGATAAAGAAGATGTCATTACCATTTCCATTATCATAACTATTGGCGGTACACTAAAAAGAATGTGAGCAAGATTTCCTTTAACAATAGAATTATCAGAGTCTACCAAAAAACTCGTAGATCCGGCCCACCTTAAAACCGTTCACACTTCTCCGCCAGCTTCTTTTGTCCTGTAAATGTGCTAATTAAGACGAGCACCAAGCAGCCGGCTATTCCATCCCCCACTGTCGCAGAACATTCACTAAGTTCTCCCAGCTTATGCCTTAATTAATTAATTACCTGGGAGTGAAGTGAAGTTTAAGAGTGGAAATAATAGATCGTTATTTGGAGCATACGCATTTCATGTTGGTTCCGTTTCTACAGTAATCTGTGTACACACATTGTTAAAACAAAAACTTTTTCATATTTTAGTGATAAACGTTACAAAATGTAGGCATAAACTATAGAATGTGTAAAAGCATGAAGTCTAAACGTCAAACACTTTCACAAAAGGCTGAAGGACATTAAAACAGCTTCTGTAGCGTAGTGGTAAGAGTCGCTGACTCCACGCAGTGGGCTGGCTGTGTTTTAGAGACCCAAGTTCAATTCCCCTCCTGGGGAGAGACTGTTATTTTTTTTTTCTTTTTAACATCTAAACGGACATAAAATTTATAAACTGGTATGCACTGTCAGTTAATGAGATCGTTATATTTTCATGTGGCGGTGCTCCTTTTAAAATATTGTTTAACAATTGAGATTGCAATTAACATGAACAAGTGTCCTTATAACTGTTACTTTTAAGATCCAAAACATACAGACAGACAGAGAGAGCACTGTGTAATACAGAGAGAGACAGACAGGCAGAGAAGTCACTAGATACTGTATATAAATAAACAGGGAAGGCACATGTACTGAAAGAAAAAAAAAAGATCAACATGTGCCTTGGTCCTGCTTGCACTGAATAAGCTCATGTGCTCTAACCCCCCAAGATCTGACTCTTAAGTAACAGCGCAAGTACAGACGCAAACCAAGTGGAATCAAGAGTCACCGGTTCAATCCCCACTCACTCCTATATTTGCCATTTTCAGTAGTAAGCCGCTTTTTGTGTTAATATTATACAGTACACACATACACTTGGTTTGCGTCTGTATTTGTGCTGATACTTCGATGAATGAAGTTGTGGAATTGCCTGCGAGTATTTAGCGACAGCATCTCTATGAACTTGTGGATTTGCCTGCGGGTATTTGGCGGCAGCATCACAAAGTTGTTTTCGTCTAGCTGCATGAGAAAATGTACCACGATGTCTGACGCGCCTCCTTTTTACTGTTTTCTCACAGCTTGGATTGCTGCTGTCATCGGTTTGAGTTTCATGGTTTGTTTCAATTACGTTAGTATTTGCAGGACTTGTGTTGAAGTGACATTCGGCATCTGTCAAGCGTTGTAAGCATACAACCGGCTTCGTCGATAACTTCGCATCCAGCATCAAAGTGTCCACTACTCAAATCGTCACCTGTGAATCGAAGATGTTTAAGAGCCATTGGTGGTTCTCCAAAGGTGTTAAATATTTGGCCATTTCGGTAGACTTGAAAGCGACAACCGAACAGTTCAGCTGCAGCCATCAACTCACATGCAGAAGCATAGGTGAGGGGCTTAAGCATTTCACTCTTATAGTGTTTCTGTGTAGCATAATTATCTCCTGTACCGTCATCCGTCCACACCTTGAACCTGTCCCAGTCAATCAATACACAAGACACAATTTTTCCTCTGGATATCAAGATTGAGCCCGATATGGCCGTGCAATATGTAACACAGAGAATGGAAAAGGCAGGCGGCATCTCCGGGCATGGAAACCACTCGGTAAGTGACGGTTCTTTGATCAATGGTGATCACCTCGATAGACATCTCACTACCCAAATCACTACTCTTGAATCTAAGATGTTTAACAGGCATTCCCGGTATTAACTTGTGGATTTACCTGCGAATATTTAGTGGCAGCGTGTCTATGAACTTGTGGATTTGCCTGCGAGTATTTAGCGACAGCGTCACAAAGTTGTTTCCGTCTAGCTGCATGAGAAAATGTACCACAACGTCTGACACGCCTCCTTTTTACTATTTTCTCACAGCTTGGATTGCTGCTGTCGTTACGTTAGTATTTGCAGGACTTGTGTTGAAGTGACATTCGGCTTCTGTCAAGCATTGTAAGCATACAACCGCCTTCATCAATAACTTTGCATCGTAATAAGCGAACAATAAAACAGCGAAGAAGCCGTGGATTGAATAAAAAGGCTGCAGTTATCAGCAGGGAGATGTGAATACCGTGGCGAAGCAAAGAAGGGAATGAAGAGACCGGAGCGACGGACGGCCTTATATGGGCAGGCAGTCAATTACGTGGGAGACGTGGTGATGGGGACGCAACGCAGCCTCACATGGCGACCAAGTTGCAGGCTAGGGATGTATATATGTACGTAAGTAGGATTCAATTACTACCGTTACACGTAGAATTTCGAAATGAAACCTGCTTAACTTTTGTAAGTAACCTGTAAGGAATGAGCCTGCCAAATTCTACCTACACAGGAAGATGGAGAATTAGTGATGACTAAGTCAGTCAGTCAGTGAGGGCTTTGCCTTTTATTAGTATAAGAAGATATTTGGCCGCCTTGTATTCCATATAAACAAAGGTTTTAATAAAAGGATTTGTGCATAGAAATATATGAAACACTTTTGGAAGAATATTCATTTTAATAATGGTAGTTCTTCCTGTTACTGTGAAATGGACAGATGGGAATCTTTCTTTTATGATACTTTACATTTGATTTTGAATAATTGTTTTTTTTTTTTGTTTTGTTACTGACTCCTGGGTAACATTTGTTGTGATTTTGTTTATATATAGATATAGATATATATATAGAGATAGATATAAATATAGAGATAGATATAGAGATATATATATATATATATATATATATAGAGATATATAGATATATATAGATATATATATATACACTGCTCACAAAAATTAAAGGAACACTTTAAAGAAACACATTAGATACATCAGATCTCAATATGAAGTTGGATATCTATACAAATAACGACAGGGCAATGTCTTAGGAACAAAAGGATGCCAAGTCTTTTAATGGAAATAAAAGTTTTCTGCCTACAGAGGGCTCAATTGTGTAGACACCCTAAAATCAGAGTGAAATGAAGATGTGGCAGGCTAGTCCATTTTTCAAAAACTTAATTTCTGCTACTCAAAATGCTTTTCAGTATCTTGTGTGGCCCCACAAGCTTGTATGCATGCTTGACAACGTCGGGCATGCTCCTAATGAGACGACGGATGGTGTCTTGTGGCATTTCCTCCCAGATCTGTATGAGGGCATCCCTGAGCTGTTGTACAGTCTGAGGAGCAACCTGGCGGCGCCTAATGGACCGAAACATAATGTCCCACAGATGTTCTATTGGGTTTAAGTCAGGGGATCGTGAAGGCCATTCAATTGTTTCAATTCCTTCATCCTCCAGGTACTGCCTGCATACTCTTGCCACATGAGGCGGGCATTGTCGTGCATTAGGAGGAAACCAGGACCTACTGCACCAGCGTAGGGTCTGACAATGGGTTCAAGGATTTCATCTCGATACCTTATGGCAGTCAGAGCACCATTTCCTACGCAGTAGATGTCTGTGCGTCCCTCCATGGATATGCCTCCCCAGACCATCACTGACCCACCACCAAACCTGTCATGTTGAATGACGCGTTGCAGGAAGCATATCGTTCTCCTTGTTTCTCCAGACTCTTTCACGTCTATCACAGCTGCTCAGGGTGAACCTGCTCTCGTCTGTAAAAAGTACAGGGCCAGTGGCGGACTTGCCAATTCTGGTGTTCTTGAGCAAATGCCAGTCGAGCTCCACGGTGCTGGGCAGTGAGCACAGGGCCCACTACAGGACGCCGGGCCCTCAGGCCATCTTCATGAAGTCTGTTCCTGATTGTTTGGGTAGAGACATTCACACCAGTGGCCCTCTGGAGGTCATTCTGTAGGGCACGAGCAGTGCTCAGCCTGTTCCGCCTTGCACAAAGGAGCAGGTATCGGTCCTGCTGATGGGTTGAGGACCTTCTACGGCCCTGTCCAGCTCTCCGAGAATAACAGCCAGTCTCCTGAAATCTCCTCCATGTTCTGGAGATTGTGCTGGGAGACACATTAAACCTTCTTGCTGCAGCACGTGTGGATGTGCCATCCTGGAGAAGTTGGACAACCTGTGCAACTTCTGTAGGGTTAAGGAATCGCCTCATACTGCCAGTAGAGATGATTACTCAAGCCAAAACTAGCACGAGTGGAAAACCAGCCAAAAAGATCAAGAGGGAGAAACTTGAAATGACCTCCACATGTAAAACCAGTCCTGTTTTGAGGGTTTTCTAATTGTTGCCACTTTAGTGCACCTGTCGTTAAGTCCATGAACACCAATACAGCTGAAAGTGATTAACAATGACCTCAGCTGCTTAACCAACCAGAAAATTATCAGACAGGTTTAATTTATTTCATGCCAGGCCCAATAAAAAAGTGTTCCTTTAATTTTTATACATATCCATACATATACAATATATATATATATATATATATATATATATATATATATATATATATATATATATATATATATATATATATATATATATATATATATATATACACACACACACATACATATACATACAGACACATACACATATATATATATATATATATATATATATATATATATATATATATATACACATACATACATACAGTCTTTGGGGTGCGAGAAACTGTTGCTGGGGGTGCCAGAATCCATGAAGGAAGAAAAATTAAATCCATTATTTGTACAAAATCTTTATTTATCCATTCCTGAATAATTAAATGGGCAGGCTATTTCCTATCAGTGCAATATGCTGCTTGTTAAAACGGATGACTCCCGCTCTTACGTGCAAGTCTGCGTGGATATTATGAACTGTCGTATCTGTTCAAGTTCTATTTAAATTTTAAATAGAAGGAATTTTTCTTTAGTCGACAGAATATTATTCCGGAATAAGTCAACTCAAACCTTAAATAACTTGTAATATTTTGCTCTCCATAAAAATATATCTTGTCTAAATTATACAAGTTAGAAATAAAGTAAACGTTAAAAGAACAAACATTCAAATTTCTTTACTCTTATGTAATTTTATATAAAAATAAACTTAAATTTTAAATATCCCAAAAGATTTTGCTCTCCATAAAAATATATCCTGTCAAAATTATACAAATTCAAATATGAACATGGTGCATAACAAAACCTGGAAATATAAATAAAATTAGTTCTTTTCAGCAATAACAAATCAAATCATTCAGTTGTCTTTGCTCTTATGTCATTTTATCAGATTTGGACGTGTGGCATCTTTTTTTGGCAACAAGTTTGTTTGTTTGGTGTGAGGTCCTGTGTTGTGGAGATTCTCAGGATGGACTGTGTGCTGTTTTGTTAGTCTTCATGACTGAGAAGAGTTTCTCACACAGATATGTGCTACCAAACATGCACAAGGTTCGAGCCGCATGTAGACGGAGCTGGAGCATTTCTGCGGGAATGGAGTGAATAAACTGTGCGGGCCGTGCAGTATCGTACTTTGCCTTCAGTGTGCCATTACACTGCAGCTCAATCACCTCCATCTGAATCTGCACGGGTGCAGTTTCCACATCGACATCAAATGGGTTGCGAAACAACTCAAAATTCTTTTTTTGTTCTTCAAAGTCACCAAAGCGCCATGCGAACTCAGTGTACAGTGCGCTCAGTTTATCAGCAAAGTGCGTATTTGGCAACACCGTTGTGCCGATTTGGTTCAAGATTACTTGGCAAAAGGGAAAGTGGGGCAAGTTGCACTGGTGCATTTGTGTCTCCCATAAAAGTAGCTTCACTTGAAATCACTTTGTGATTTTGCACGGGTAAAAACGTCTGCTGAAGTGTCAGATTCTTCTTTAACTCTTCTGCTTTCTGTATCTTGTGCATTGCATTCAGGTCTTTCAGGTTATCTTGATGTTTTGTCTCATAGTGCCGTCTTAGATTAAATTCTGTAATTACAGCCACATTAGCTCCACAAATGAGACACACGGGTTTACCGGCAATGTCAGCAAACATATACTCGGCCTCCCATTGGTATTTAAAGGCTCTGTGTTCAGAATCGCCTTTTCTCTTCGGCATCGTGTGGGCTAGCTTCGCAATAATTTGCAGCATCATAAGCTAGACTTGATTAACGTGGTAAGTGTTCGGCAAGGCAGCTGAAGTGCTGCATTATGGGATCTGTAGTTTATCGTGTTACCAGCGCTTCATATCCCCGGGCCATTAATAACAATAATACAGTATATAAAATGATCTCGCGGGCTGGATATAATTACACGCCGGGCCAAATGTGGCCAGTGGGCCTTGAGTTTGACACATATGCACTAAATAGAACTTGAAAAGAAATATTTTTTCGAATGTGATTGCGCAATTGTTGACGCGCACTACAGTACATCGAGCCCGCGTGCTATTGTGGTTTTGCCTGTGTGCCTCAATAAGTTACCCTCCCTTCGTCTTACTTTTTTACCGTTCATGTAATGAATACACTGAGTATGGCTTTACCAAAACAATCCTTGATCGCGAAAAAGTATCCATTATTCATAAAGCTTCAATTGGTGATCTGTCTTTCTGCGTTAACCGCATATTTTTTCATACGTCTCAAACCAAGGGGAAAGTTCTTTCAATGTACAGAGCTCATTGGATCTTTGAAAGCACAGGGTGTATTAAACAATCATCCAAGATTTGGTAATAAGTGTCTATCTTTAACAAATCATGTTTGATCTTGTGATATTATAAAATTTAGCACTATCTTTATGCATTTAGCTAATGCGTTCACCTGAATCTTTATATCCTTTTTTTATTAAGGCTAGGCTATCAGATGTGCAGACAAATGGGTTTTTAGTGTTTTCCTGAGAACAGCAGTTGCTGCCTTATGGAGTGTTTCTGGCAATATATTACATTCTTTAGGTTTTTAAACATAGCTAGCAGTAATGGAGCTTATTTGGCAGTAAGCAATTTATAATAATCTGTTAATAGTTCACCCTGTAGCTTTCCAATTTTGTAAGCTATAAAGAGCGTCTTGAATTTCATAGAGTCTTAGTGGTTTATCTAGAACCTCTTTATGCTGTTTATTAAGCTATGGGATTTCTGTTTCATTGGGGGAAAAAAAAAACTTTGGCAAGTGTTTCAATTTCATTATGGTCTGATGTATACAAACATATTTTTTGGTTTTCAATTGTCACTATTTTGTACTATTATTTGAAAATGAAAACATTTTAAACTGCTAATAGTGAAATGCACATTATCTGTTTTAACTACAAATCTAGTCTTATATGAATCAGTGGTGTGCTGGTTAACTACTGGACTATGCCGAAATTTCATGTGGAATTCTTTTTTTTTTTTACTTTGTAGGATTTCATTATTTTGATTTTAATAAAGTCACATAATTTTAAATGTGGCACTAATTCACTGGCCCATCATAGCATTGTCAGCAGGGTTATCATAAAGAGCTCTGACCTTCTCTTTTATGCTAGCTTTTACGCTAACAAAAGTTTAATTACTGCACACCTACCATTTGTAATTAGAGGAATTTCTTTTATTAATCAGATTTGCAATTTTTTATATTGTGCATCTTTATTTCTTGTCCCATGATAAACAATTTTTGCTAATTCTTTTGTTGCAAAGACACAGATTTCCTTCACCAGGTTAGGCCAGTACATTTGCAAAAGTCAAAACCTAATATAACCGTTCAGGCCGTTTTTGAAAACTGGACAGCAAGGTGATGTTTTAATACAAGTTATTTAGTCTTCTATCTAAGCAAGTCTAGATGTTGCGCCCTTGTTAATGTCTGTTGGTGATTCTTATCTATCCTAAACATTATCCATTATTTAGCAGTTTACTGGTCATAAATAAATATACTTCCCCAGGTAAGCTCCTCAACAATTTATTCTTTGGTTGCTTGTATTGGATTCATTTCATTAGTAGAGTAGTTTTCAGACACTTTTCAAATATTTAAGCTTACAAATCTAAGCAAGTTTTATGTAAAATTGTCCTGATATTCATAGACCTCAATGCATCACTGCTAAAGTCTTTTATGATTTGTATCATTGTTGACCTTTATCTCCATTTCATTTAAATTGATACATTTATTTTATAGCTTTTTATTTAATATTTTTGTTGCCCTTATGAATATTAAATCTCTGAATTAGACTGCAGTAGTTTTCCCATATATTTTTGAAAGAGTGTTTCTCACATACTGTATGTTGGTTCATTTTTTAACTGACGGAATAAACATCCAAATAATTACTGAATAGAATACTACCAGTAGTTTGAGCACTTTACAAATTGTTGTAGCCACTCATTCATTCAGCATACCTTTGAAGATATCTATGGTGTCCCAGGGCATGCTATATAAAAATAGCCTTGAAACAACTGTTTTGCTGAGAAGAATAGCAGATGAGATTCAGGCAAGAGTCAGATTACAAAATTTAGTCTGAAACCAAGCCAAGTTCATTAACCAAAAGTCAAATCAATGTGTTGTCAAGCCAAAATCATCTGAAACAGTCTGTTCATTTAGGACTACCAGTAAATGTAGATCAGTTACAAAATTTCAAGCAGGATTGTTAGTCAACACATTCTGCCTTGCAGCAATACTATGGAGTAAAAACTAAAACCAACCTTCAGAAGAATTAAATATTAAACAAGGCATTTAAGGTGTATGTGTACATTTTTCTGTGGTGTTCTTGACTAAAAATCATATGCAAGTATCATACCTAAGGAAAACACTGAATATATACCTACATCGACCTTTTCAAAGGGACAATTTAGAGATGCAGTTTGTCCTGTTACATTCTTTCAAAATATATCAGGAAATCTTGATGAAGCATTGGAGAATATTCAAATTCAAAACATAAGATACCATAGTTACTAATTATGCTGGTGTCTAAATTTTGCAAGGAGCCAGTGCTATTATCTATCAGTGTTAGATATTTGTTATATTCTGTGGAATGACTCAATAGGTGGGGGAAGAAGTCTGAGACATTAATGAATGACTGTTCAAATGAGTATTAATGCAGTGAGTATTTCACAGGTCAGGTGGGTGTATATTATTGTAAGGAAAAAATTAGGGTAAGGTTTTTCTTCCCCTTTTAGATGACTGTTGTGCTCAGACTTAATATATGTTAATTTGTTAAATATTTCTATCTGCTTACAACATTGCACTCCTGTCTTTCAGCTTTAGAATACAACCTGAATTCATGTTAGTCTTTTCCAGGGGATGCTGTTTATATTTCTGGTAGCTACGTTAATCCTTTCTTTGCAATAATTTATACTCCTATACTCTCCCCAAAAGGCCACTAGACCTGAAACTCCTGCATTTTGAACAAATTATTCTCATTAGGCATAACTCTAGCTCTATGGCTTCATCCCCTGCACCTTGTGCAGGTGTGCTTGTACTAGAAGCGTTAGCTGTATCACTAATGGGATATACATCTAACTTAATGTGTTTGGTAATAACATGTTCCTGATATAAGTATTGCATTTCTTTGACAAATTAGTACTCAGTCAATAAATTACTACTCAGAATTTGTGTATATGATTTTAAGCATTACTAGATATTAAATTATCTAAATAGTTATACCTGTAAATAGTATACTGCTGTAAAAACACCTTCTTTCAGGATAGTTTGTATCACTTATTTACTCAAATAATATGTTCATTTTAGTGGCTCCCTACATATTTTACATATATATAATTTTAATTTGTTTTGTTGTTTTAACTTATCAAACAGGATCATGGATTGTTTCCCAAAGAGAAACAAGAGGAGCTTCCGAGGCCGCCGATCAAAGCAATGGACTACTCTTCCTCAAGTGAAGAATCGGGTGAAAGTAGTGAGGATGAAGATGAGGATGGAGAAGAAAGGTCAGAAGAAAGTGCAGACCTTGGTAGAGATGGGTAAGAACTGGAGTCTGTTAGTTTTATAAAGGGTGTATGGTGAACCTTGTTTAGATTATGATTTTTATGGTACATCAGGCAGTCATCCTCTTATGTCATGAAAACTTGGCTCAGATCATTGGTAAAACATTAAGAATTTGTCAGTTTATACTGAATTGCAGCAAGAGACTGAATACATATAAAGCTAGAATAATTAAGGGTTGTGATCTTCAGGTGAATTGTTTTCATATGTTTTCTATTGCTAAAACGTCTAATATATTTAACCATATTTTACATATATTTAGTTGTAGTGAGAGCTTTTAAATTTGTAAATACCATACTTGGTAGTGATGCTAAACACCGACAGGGCAACAAAAAAATAAAGTGCTTTTTAATGTAGACAAAATGCACACATATGCAGGAGGTGTATGATTATGAATTCAATTGGTAAAGTTTTGCATTAAATACAAATACAGTACTAATAAAATGTTAGACAATATTATTAAAGAAAATTATGTTCTAGCTTTATACTGTGCAAGAGAGATGATATTGGGGTACTGTTTTCAATTCATTGTTCCCACTAAATAATTTCAAAACAAACAAAAAAAAAATCAAAACAAAGAACAGCCACCACCAAATGCATTCCTAAGTTGTCAGGCATATTGTGTTGTTTCTCTGTAGGTTAAGGGGAACTACTTTTGGATTCTGTGGAGGGAGTTGAGCTAATGTCAACATATTTAAAGGCACTAATTGAATTGATCTAGCTGAAACTCTTCAGATAAGCAGTTATAAACATGCTTGTGCACCATTTGAAACAAAAGTGCCTGAATTGGATGATGAGTAGATAATGAGAACAAAGAGTAAGCTCCAAAGTCATCAGCTTGAAGCACAGACTCTTGTAGCTTCAAAAATATATTTTGATTAGTAATTGGGACAAGTTGGATATTAGCCATTCAAACAAGCTGAAAACACTGAATGTCTTCTGTGTTCGAGTTTACTGTATTGTTGTTGCCTTACTGGTTGCATTGAGTTTGATTAGTCAATTCTCATAAAAAGAAACATCAAATTAATAGTAATATTCATAATCCAACAGCTATGAACGAATTTAACAAAATTAGTCACATGTAAATGTTATAAAGATATGGAAAAAGATTCGTTGTGGCAACCCCTAACGGGAACAGCCAGAAGAAAAAAAAGTAGTCACGTGTAAATGTTAGGCTATGCCTGTCCTTCCTCTGATCAGTTTACCATTATGTTGTTTTTCAGTTTTGTCTGGGCATAAGGTCTTTTGATAATGATGCTCCTTCAAACTTTTTATTGGATGTGACATTGTAAAATTTTTGTTTTTTATAATCTTTTATAATGTTTACTTAGTGATGGAGTAGTATGTATTCACATTGGTTTCTATACAATACCAGTGTGGATGTGATAGCACAAACTATTCCATGACCAAGCCCTAAAAAAAACCCCAAAGTCTGATAAATTGTTGTTTTGAAGTTGGTGAGTTTTTAACACTATATGTTTGTTCTTGACCTTCTTGTTCCTGTTGTGTTGAGTAATTCAGTTATAAAATAAACATATAAGGTTTTATTATGCAATATCTTGCAGGTTGCGAAAAAATAAAGATGCTGATACAGATAGCATTAACACAATGGTAGTTCATGATGATGAGGAGCCTTCTCTTGTTAACACTTCCAGCAGTTCATATGGAGATCAGACTATGGTCATGCAGCGGGTAAGAAAATATGTTTCTGTGCATCTGTTGACTTTGAGCAACTACCCCCTCTTCATAATAGGGGTGTTTGGGCTTTCTAACTAGTCTGTTCTTACTTTTAAAAAGGGTTTTCATTACACATCTACTTAATTTTAATATTAGCAACTATCTTGGTGGCTCCTGTAGATGAGGCAAAAGCCTTACATGCCCAAGCTTTAAGCCACGTTGCGTTAACCCTTTAGTTACCTTCAGTCCTTTTCCTTATGCTTTTAATAATCCATTATAACAACTTCATTTAAGCATATGCTTATATTAAATTGTAAAAGTTATATATTGATTAAAATATTTGATTAAAATTCTATGCCAGAAGAGAAACTGATACCAGTACCAGTTTGTGATTATTGTCATGCTTATATTTTTGTGCACATGACTAACAAAGATGGCTAGCAAACATAAGTACAATAAAAAACGCTTGTCAGTAGCTCCAGTCCGGACAAGCTAGACTAAAGTAATGAGTCTTCAGCCTGGATTTAAATGCTGAGACTGCACAAGCAGGCAGATTATTTCATACTTTTTGGTCCCTGTAAGCTAAAAGCTCAGTCTCTCACTGTTTTACTAATATGTGGAACATTTAAAAACTGCCATTTTGAGATTGGAATGTGCATTCTGTTATGTATGTGTTTGATGAGTTCAGATAGGTACATTGGGCATAGGCTATGAAAAGTTTTATACAGTGTGAAGAAAGGATTTTGAAATCAGTTCTAAGCTTAAGAAAAAGGAGGCATCTAAAAACAGGAATTATGTGGTTGTACTTCTGATATCTAGTAATTCTTTCAGCAGCATTTTTAAATTAACTAAATTTTGTGAAAAGAACTGCTTAAACAGCCTGTGAGTAATGCATTTTAATAGTTTATTCAGGAATTTATTTTTAGTGGAATTAACTTCTTAGTTTCTTCCATATTTAGAAACATGAATTTGCCTTATTGTCTTAAGCTGAAAAAAGTGTGTTTTAGATAGTGTTGTAATGTACTTTTTAAAAAGAGATCAACAGTAATGCCAAGATTGGGTGCTTATTCAGCAAAAATAATTTTTAGACTTACTAAATTAAAAACTAAAATTCAAGTTTTTATTTGTCATTACAATTCCAGCCATATCTAAAATACAAAGGACCTAATTGCATTATTTAAGACCAGAAAATGTGCAAAAAGGGAATTGGGGGACACACACTAAAAGTAAACCAAGACAGTGCTAACTTCACAAAGTTCAACTAGTACTTATATAAAATAGTCAATTAAATACCACGGCTGAAAATGTGTATAAAAATGGCTTGTTATGCGCATGTTACAAAGAATCTTCTGAGCATTATGGCTGTTCTTGATTTCATGGAGAAATATCTCCTACCAGATGGCAAGAGAGCGAACAGTTCATGAGGGGGTATTCCTTTTGCATCTGTCCTTAAAAATGCCTTCAGTGTAAGGGAGAGAGACCCCTTTATAACCCTCTCAGCCATCCCCACCGCATGGAGTCTTCCTATCAGACACACTGCAGTTTCTGATCCTGGATGTGCTGCAGCTCATCAGGACACTATCAATAGTGTCCTGTTAGAAGGAAGTGAGGATGGGAGAAGGGATTCTCACTCGCTTCAGCCTCCTAAGAAATTGCAGCCCCTGCTGAACTTTCTTGACCTAATGTGTGGTATTGAAAGTCCAGGAGAGATCCTTACTTACAGTGCATCCGGAAAGTATTCACAGCGTATCACTTTTTCCACATTTTGTTATGTTACAGCCTTATTCCAAAATGGATTCAATTCATTTTTTTCCTCAGAATTCTACACACAACACCCCATAATGACAATGTGAAAAAAGTTTACTTGAGGTTTTTGCAAATTTATTAACAATAAAAAAAATCACATGTACATAAGTATTCACAGCCTTTGCTCAATACTTTGTCATTGCGCCTTTGGCAGCAATTACAGCCTCAAGTCTTTTTGAATATGATGCTACAAGCTTGGCACACCTATCCTTGGCCAGTTTCGCCCATCCCTCTTTGCAGCACCTCTCAAGCTCCATCCGGTTGGATGGTAAGCGTCGGTGCACAGCCATTTTAAGATCTCTCCAGAGATGTTCAATCGGATTCAAGTCTGGGCTCTGACTGGGCCACTCAAGGACATTCACAGAGTTGCCACTCCTTTGATATCTTGGCTGTGTGCTTAGGGTCGTTGTCCTGCTGAAAGATGAACCGTTGCCCCAGTCTGAGGTCAAGAGTGCTCTGGAGCATGTTTTCATCCAGAATGTCTCTGTACGTTGCTGCAGTCATCTTTCCCTTTATCCTGACTAGTCTCCCAGTTCCAAACATCCCCACAGCATGATGCTGCCACCACCACGCTTTACTGTAGGTATGGTATTGGCCTGGTGATGAAGGGTGCCTGCTTTCCTTCAAACGTGACACCTGGCATTCACACCAAAGAGTTCAATCTTTGTCTCATCAGACCAGAGAATTTTGTTTCTCATGGTCTTGAGAGTCCTTCAGGAGCCTTTTGGCAAACTCCAGGTGGGCTGCCATGTGCTTTTTACTAAGGAGTGGCTTCCGTCTGGCCACTCTTCTATACAGGCCTGATTGGTGGATTGCTGCAGAGATGGTTGTCCTTCTGGAAGGTTCTCCTCTCTCCACAGAGGACCTCTGGAGCTCTGACAGAGTGACCATTGGGTTCTTGGTTACCTCCCTGACTAAGGCCCTTCTCCCCCGATCGCTCAGTTTAGATGGCTGGCCAGCTCTAGGAAGAGTCCTGGTGGTTTCAAACTTCTTCCACTTACGGATGATGGAGGCCACTGTGCTCATTGGGACCTTCAAAGCAGCAGAAATTTTTCTGTAACCTTCCCCAGTTTTGTGCCTCGAGACAATCCTGTCTCGGAGGTCTACAGACAATTCCTTTGACTTCATGCTTGGTTTGTGCTCTGACATGAATGGTCAACTGTGGGATCTTATATAGACAGGTGTGTGCCTTTCCAAATCATGTCCAATTGACTGAATTTACAACAGGTGGACTCCAATTAAGCTGCAGAAACATCTCAAGGATGATCAGGTGAAACAGGATGCACCTGAGCTCAATACTTATGTACATGTGCTTTCTCAATTTTTTTATTTTTAATAAATTTGCAAAAATCTCAAGTAAACTTTTTTCACGTTGTCATTATGGGCTGTTGTGTGTAGAATTCTGAGGAAAAAAATTAATTTAATCCATTCTGGAATAAGGGTGTAACATCACAAAATGTGGAAAAACTGATGCGGTGTGAATACTTTCCGGATGCACTGCATGTTGATGCCCAAGAGTTTTGTGCTGCCGATCTTCTCATCAGGAAAGCCACTGATATTCAGCAGTGGATATTCAGCCTTTATTCTGAAGTCAACAACCAACTCTTTTGTCTATATAACATTATGGAGCAACTGTTGTCCCCACACTAGCTCACTAACTGTTCCACCTCTGATCAGTATTTCATCTTTATTACTGATAAGTGCTACTATTGTTGTATCATCAGAAAACTTAATGAGTTGATTTGGCAGTATAGTCAACAGTTGGCAGAGTAATGAGCAATGGACTGAGCATGCAGCCCTGAGAGGCCACCATGTTCAGATTAATGGTGCACAAAGTCTTGGTACCAACACATACCGTCTCTTGTCTTTATGACAGAAAATCCAAGTTCCAGCTAAAAAGTGAAGTCTTCAATCCTAACAGAAAGTTTCACTATTAGCTGCTGTGAGTTGATTGTATTAAAGTATGAAATGAAGTCAATAAACAAAATCCTGGCATAGCTGTTCTTTTTCTCCAGGTGGGATAGTATAGTGTGTAGGACAAGTGTGATCACGTCATCTGTGGACTGATTGGTACAATACATAAACTATTAACGGTCCAGGGAAGGTGGGAGGCAAGCTTTAATGTGACCCATGACTAGGCATTTGAAACATTTTGTTGTTACAGAGGTTGGTGCCACAGGCCAGTAGTCATTGAAGTAGGTTACAGTTGTTTTTGTAGGCACAGGAATGATGGTAGCAGTCTTAAAATGTGTAGGTATGACAAAATGCTAGAGAGAAATGTTAAAGATGTCTGTAAAAACACCTGCTAACTCAGCAGCACAGTATTTTAACATCTAACCAGGTATGTTATCAGGTCTCACAGCTGTATGTGGTTTGATGTTGCTCAGTGTCCTCCTCCCTGTTTTGTATTCTGGAAAAAGCATGTCAGAAATGTGATTCAAGTCTCCAACATTGGGAAAAGGGGCTGCTTTGTAAGCCTGTTTGACATTTGTGTACACTAAGTCTAGCGTGTGTGTTGCTCTAGTTGGAATGTGGATGTACTGGTGGAATTTAGGCAGAACAGTTTTTAAATCTGCATGATTGAAATCTCAAGCAACCACAATAAAACTGTCTGGATGGGCTCAGTGATGGCACTGTAGAGTTGTCACAGGGCCACCTGGGTGTTAACACTGGGATGAATGTACATATCCACTACCTCAGTGGTATTGAATTCCTGTGGCTAGTGAAAGGGTCAATACTTCACAATCAGATATATCACTAGATGTGAACAGTGAGTTGTGACGATTTCATTGTAATTGCAGCACGTGTTGTTGATATATATACACACACAGTACTCCACCTTGGGTTTTACCAGAGCTCTCTGCATTCCTATCAGCACGAACGGATCTTAGCACGTCCAGCTGGACTGCTACATTGGAGATGATCTTGTGGAGCTGGGTTTCAGACAAAACAACAACACAGCAGTCTCTCACTTTGTGCTGCATATATAGTTGAATAATACAGCTGATTTTCCAAGTCTTGAATGTTAGCATGTAAAAGCAATGGGATGGTCAATCTGTTTGGATCTGCTTTTAGCCTCGCCCAGATGCCAGCCCTGATCCCCCACTTTCCTGTGTGCCCCACCCCGGTCAGCTCAATCAGACAACCGTGGAGATCGTCTAATATCATACATTAAATTTACAATATCATACACCAAAGTTATATAAAAATTCTTAAAAAAGCGAAATCCCACTGACTAATTCATCATTAGATCGCCTTAACCCCAAGTCTTACAATTTTGAAATTTGGCATGGAGGATTGTTTTAGGGTCTTGTGAGAGATCATAATGGATTTTCTGAAACTCCTACCGTAACGGGGTGAAACTACTCCTTCAATATTGAAATATTTTATATGTCAAAAATGGTTGATTTTTCTCAGAAATGCCAAAGTACTTAAGTTTTATTTCGATTTATGCTATTTTTTGCAATTTTAGGGAAATAGTTTCTTATGTGACATTGAATTTAAGAAAAGAGACATACTGGTCTCAAAAATTCAATTCACACTACAACATCATAGCTCCGGACAACATTCACCACATCAAAACATTGTTCCAGGTAACGTTTGACATTCCTTTACCGGTATGTGATGTTGATGGTTAGTGTGAATTTAAAATACGTATTTAAAATACGCTAACTAATATTTTTACGTGACTTTGCTGGTCAATACATGGCTAAAAATAAAAATACTGAGACTTAAAAAAAACATTAAAATTGAGAATGCATTTAATGAGTGTCTTGAAAGCACAAGAGCTTTCAGGTCTATTACTTAAATTAGCAGATGGTAAAATAAAGGAGAAAGAAGGAAAACTAAAGGTCTCGGACAAATTATGTACTTTAATAGATAACAGATATTAATGGAGAAGATATATTCTGGTGTACAAAACTTACCCTCTAAACCTATATACAGTGCATCCGGAAAGTATTCACAGCGCATCACTTTTTCCACATTTTGTTATGTTACAGCCTTATTCCAAAATAGATTAAATTATTTTTTTTCCCTCAGAATTCAACACACAACACCCCATAATGACAACGTGAAAAAAGTTTACTTGAAATTTTTGCAAATTTATTAAAAATAAAAAAAATTGAGAAAGCACATGTACAGTGGTGTGAAAAACTATTTGCCCCCTTCCTGATTTCTTATTCTTTTTCATGTTTGTCACACAAAATGTTTCTGATCATCAAACACATTTAACCATTAGTCAAATATAACACAAGTAAACACAAAATGCAGTTTTTAAATGATGGTTTTTATTATTTAGGGAGAAAAAAAATCCAAACCTACATAGCCCTGTGTGAAAAAGTAATTGCCCCCTTGTTAAAAAAAACCCTAACTGTGGTTTATCACACCTGAGTTCCATTTCCGTAGCCACCCCCAGGCCTGATTACTGCCACACCTGTTTCAATGAAGAAATCACTTAAATAGGAGCTGCCTGACACAGAGAAGTAGACCAAAAGCACCTCAAAAGCTAGACATCATGCCAAGATCCAAAGAAATTCAGGAACAAATGAGAACAGAAGTAATTGAGATCTATCAGTCTGGTAAAGGTTATAAAGCCATTTCTAATGCTTTGGAATTCCAGCGAACCACAGTGAGAGCCATTATCCACAAATGGCAAAAACATGGAACAGCGGTGAACCTTCCCAGGAGTGGCCGGCCGACCAAAATTACCCCAAGAGCACAGAGACGACTCATCCGAGAGGTCACAAAGACCCCAGGACAACGTCTAAAGAACTGCAGGCCTCACTTGCCTCAATTAAGGTCAGTGTTCACAACTCTACCATAAGAAAGAGACTGGGCAAAAACGGCCTGCATGGCAGATTTCCAAGACACAAACCACTGTTAAGCAAAAGAACATTAGGGCTCGTCTCAATTTTGCTAAGAAACATCTCAATGATTGCCAAGACTTTTGGGAAAATACCTTGTGGACTGATGAGACAAAAGTTGAACATTTTGGAAGGCAAATGTCCCGTTACATCTGGTGTAAAAGGAACACAGCATTTCAGAAAAAGAACATCATACCAACAGTAAAATATGGTGGTGGTAGTGTGATGGTCTGGGGTTGTTTTGCTGCTTCAGGACCTGGAAGGCTTGCTGTGATAGATGGAACCATGAATTCTACTGTCTACCAAAAAATCCTGAAGGAGAATGTCCGGCCATCTGTTCGTCAACTCAAGCTGAAGCGATCTTGGGTGCTGCAACAGGACAATGACCCAAAACACACCAGCAAATCCACCTCTGAATGGCTGAAGAAAAACAAAATGAAGACTTTGGAGTGGCCTAGTCAAAGTCCTGACCTGAATCCAATTGAGATGCTATGGCATGACCTTAAAAAGGCAGTTCATGCTAGAAAACCCTCAAATAAAGCTGAATTACAACAATTCTGCAAAAATGAGTGGGCCAAAATTCCTCCACAGCGCTGTAAAAGACTCATTGCAAGTTATCACAAGCGCTTGATTGCAGTCATTGCTGCTAAGGGTGGCCCAACCAGTTATTAGGTTCAGGGGGCAATTACTTTTTCACACAGGGCCATGTAGGTTTGGATTTTTTTTCTCCCTAAATAATAAAAACCATCATTTAAAAACTGCATTTTGTGTTTACTTTTGTTATATTTGACTAATGGTTAAATGTGTTTGATGATCAGAAACATTTTGTGTGACAAACATGCAAAAGAATAAGAAATCAGGAAGGGGGCAAATAGTTTTTCACACCACTGTACATAAGTATTCACAGCCTTTGCCATGAAGCTTAAAATTGAGCTCAGGTGCATCCCGTTTCCCCTGATCATCCTTGAGATGTTTCTGCATCTTAATTGGAGTCCACCTGTTGTAAATTCAGTTAATTGGACATGATTTGGAAAGGCACACACCTGTCTATATAAGGTCCCACAGTTGACAGTTCATGTCAGAGCACAAACCAAGCATGAAGTCAAAGGAATTGTCTGTAGACCTCCGAGACAGGCTTGTCTTGAGGCACAAATCTGGGGAAGGTTACAGAAAAAATTCTGCTTCTTTGAAGGTCCCAATGAGCACAGTGGCCTCCATCATCCGTAAGTGGAAGAAGTTCAAAACCACCAGGTCTCTTCCTAGAGCTGGCCGGCCATCTAAACTGAGCGATCGGGGGAGAAGGGCCTTAGTCAGGGAGGTGACCAAGAACCCGATGTTCACTCTGTCAGAGCTCCAGAGGTCCTCTGAGGAGAAATAAGACCTTCCAGAAGGACAACCATCTCTGTAGCAATCCACCAATCAGGCCTGTATGGTAGAGTGGCCAGACGGAAGCCACTCCTTAGTAAAAGGCACATGGCAGCCTGCCTGGTGTTTGCCAAAAGGCACCTCATGGACTCTCAGACCATGAGAAACAAAATTCTCTACTCTGATGAGACAAAGATTGAACTCTTTGGTGTGAATGCCAGGCGTCACATTTGGAGGAAACCAGGCACCGCTCATCACCAGGCCAATCCCATCCCTACAGTGAAGCATGGTGGTGTCAGCATCATGCTGTGGGGATTTTTTTCAGCAGCAGGAACTGGGAGACTAGTCAGGATAAAGGGAAAGATGACTGCAGCAATGTACAGAGACATCCTAGATGAAAACCTGCTCCAGAGCGCTCTTGACCTCAGACTGGGCTGACGTTTCATCTTTCAGTAGGACAACAACCCTAAGCACACAGCCAAGATATCAAAGGAGTGGCTTCAGGACAACTCTGTGAATGTCCTTGAGTGGCCCAGCCAGAACCCAGACTTGAATCCAATTGAACATCTTTGTAGAGATCTTAAAATGGCTGTGCACCGACGCTGACCATCCAACCTGATGGAGCTTGAGAGGTGCTGCAAAGAGGAATGGGCGAAACTGGCCAAGGATATGTGTGCCAAGCTTGTGGCATCATATTCAAAAAGACTTGAGGCTGTAATTGCTACCAAAGGTGCATCGACAAAGTATTGACCAAAGGCTGTGAATACATGTGATTTCTTAGTTTTTTTTATTTTTAATAAATTTGTAGAAACCTTAATTAAACTATTTTCACGTTGTCATTATGGGGTGTTGTGTGTAGAATTCTGAGGAAAAAAATGAATTTAATCCATTTTGGAATAAGGCTGTAACATAACAAAATGTGGAAAAAGTGATGCGCTGTGAATACTTTCCGGATGCACTGTATCTTGGCTAAGGGAACAAGTTATATTAACACTTAAAAATGACAAAGCTACAGAAATCAATAGCTGTCTTTTAGCAAAGCTAAATACTCGCAAGATAACATATGATTCAATTGACTCAGTAGTAAATGTTGAAGAGGTTGTAAAGTATCCAGTGAAGTTCTTGCATATGCTCAGTCCCCCAGGCATTCCACTGTACAAACTTATTTTGAAGAAAGGAGCACCAGTTATGCTTTTGAGAAACTTAAATCCTCCTAAACTGTGCAATGGCACAAGACTGCAAATAAAAGCTTTACACAAAAATATAATTGAACCATGTATCTCTACTGGCTCTGGTCAGGGAAAAACTGTCTTTATACTGCATATTCTTCTTATACCATCTGACTTTTTAGTTCAAACACTTGTATTTTCCAGTTGAAGTGTGTTTTACAATAACTGTCAATAAACCATAAGGTCAATCACTAAGAGAGGCGGGAGTGGATTTGGGGGATGATTATTTTTCTCATGGCCAACTTTATGTGGCATGCTTTAGAGTGAGTTCATGTCGCTCCCTATTCATTTTGAAACCTGGGAATACTACATCTAACGTTTTATAAAGAGAAATATTGTAGTTCCTTGCTTAACATATTTGATCATTTTGTGTGACTTTTGTATACAGTACAGACTTGGTACATAATCAAAAACTGAAATAAAATTGTTTCTATATTTTTATATCAGCCAGTTTATTAACAGAGATCTTCACGAATGAAGCCGTGAGTATTAGTATTGTATAAAGGTCAGTTGCTGTGTTAAAGCCTAAAGTTCTCATTCATTCTGACACTTCATTGTACTTCTAGAGAAAAATAACTTGATTGCAGTTGCAGTGGGCATCAGTGGAACTGACAAGAAAAACGCATAAAAGCTGTGTAACAACTGTTAGCAGCTCTTAATGTTTTAAGAAAAATAAGCAACAAACTTCATTGTAATATAAGCAGCCAAATAGTAGATCTGCCTACAAGACAAGCCTATGTGTCTTCATTTTTACACAAAAATGCAATATTAGCATCTTACAGATATGCCTATTTTCTAGCCCTTCTTCTTGTATTACATCACTAGGAAGTCATTGTCCCCTACATAAAGGGGTAAACGCTAGGACGGCCGAGGAAGATAATGCCCCTTAGATTCACATTTCTTGGGGAAAACAAAAAAATCCAATTTCATAACCCAGCTTTTGAATTAGCTTCTGCACATACAAGGCTACGTGTTACTTGTCTGTTTGATATGTAGACATCATAGCCTTGTTATTTGTGACATCGGATAAATAGTAATGAAGTTCAATTATATGTAACAGTTCTGTAGTGCTGGAATTGCATCTTTCATAAACCATCACATTAATTTTTTTCTGATTACCACTTTATAAACGGAGTCCCAGGAAGATAGAACTCTCATAACACTGACTATACTAGGCTTGGACCAATGAGACAGCCGTTTGCTTCAATGGCAAGGGGAAATTTTGATGCATTAATATTCTAATCTGTCTCCAGTCATCTGTAAATCTATAAAACGGTCCTGTGAGCTTACTATTCAAAGACAGCAAGTTGATACTCATGCCACTTAATTGAGGGTAGCTGATTTTCAAGCACTTCTCTTGTATCAAAACCCAATCATTGCCTTATATAAAGGGGTGCACACTAACTAACTTATATAATGCACTTACATGGTTCTGTTGCAATACACACATCACAAAACATACAACAGGAACATGATGTCAACCTGCCTCATTGGGCAGCCCTTTCTGTAGTTATGGGTCCTTGTCCTGAGGAATAATTGAATATCCAGTGAAGGAAATCAGTTGGCTCTAAAAAGTAACAGAGGCCAGTTTGCTGACCTGTTAAGATGTTTCTTGAATGAAAGTATAGCTAGTGTGGTATTATGTTTTTTTTTTTTTGTGGGTTTATTTTTTACACTCATTAGGAATTTCTTTGAATGTGTCTAAACATTGCTTGGTGGCTGTCATGACATGTATGTATTGAAAATTACCCAGTACGATTTTGTATATATAATATCTAGCTTATTTGAGCACACTTGATTTAATAGTGCCCTATTTCAGCAGTTTTATTTTTTTTATTTTCTGGTTACTATTTTGTTAACTATAAACTGTTTACTTTGAACAGACTCAGATACGCATTGCAGTAATTATTCTGTAGGACTTGTTAAATATATTTTTTAAATTAAGAACAGAGTGAATTATAAGCACATCAAATATTTTAAAAGATACAGCAGATACCCATCATACTAATCCAGAGTTAAATTTATAAGTAGAGAATACTCTTAATATTTGTAAAATTTACTCTTGGGTACCTGTTTAATATCTATTTAATGGAATATTTTCCTACTTCTCTAAAGAATGGGTGTTTTATCTTCTCTTATTTGTAGATCTAAGTTAACTTTCCTTTAGTTTTATTTATCCTTTTTCCTTGTACTGTGATGGGAATGGTAATGATCAAACAACCCTGTGTAACAGATAGATGTGCCTTCATTTGTAGACACCTGAAGAAAAACGAAATCATAATGGATATACTAACTTACCAGATGTAGTCCAACCAAGTCACTCTCCAACAGATCCCAAAAGTCAAGGAGCCTCTCCTAACAAGGATGGCAGCTATGATGTAAGTAATCTTCTGTGCTATGTCATTTCACATGTCACTAAGCAGGTCTGTTCTTTCAGCAAAATATAAACATCAACAATGTTTATTATTTATTATACTTCTGCTGAACTACTATATTTTAAATTATTCCTACCCTTATTAAATTTTTATTAAACAATAACTCGCTTCGCTGGCCAACCCCCGGTCGGGCGCTACGTTTGCGTATTTAGAATTCACTTTCACCAAACAACAATTCTTTTAATTCTCGTGGATATGCCTCTTCATTGGGAAGGAACACAGCTTTTCCCTGATGGCAACACAAATTAGATGATCTACAAGTCTCCGACTTAAGGTTTAAAGCTAAACAATATCTAAATACTTCTGTCATATCACCAATGTCCTTATATTTGATCTCTTTTTGCTGTTCCTCTAACCCACCTATGCAATTGATAAATGGATAGCAACATGTAAGTTGAGTAATTTCTTTATTCACTTATATTCTTGAATAGCAAAATACCCGCGCTTTGCAGCGGTGAAGTACAAATTCAAATTTTTATTAAGAAGAAAATTAAACCTTTTTAAACTGTGGGACAATATGCCATTAATTATTTGTTAAGGATTTCTTTGTATACCATGTTGTCAGTTCGGCCCTCCGGTTGTAACATGACCAAGCTGTGCGCTGAGCTTACTCTTGAGCATGTAACTTACAGTTGGCCATGTGAACAGTAATCTTGTCTCAAATCTCACAGCTTGGATTGCTGCTGTCATAATCGGTTTGAGTTTCATGGTTTGTTTCAATTACGACAGTATTTGCAGGATTTGTTGTGTTGAAGTGACATTTGGCATCTGTCAAGCGTTGTAAGCACACAACCGGTTTCATCGATAAAATCACATCCAGCTTTTGAGAGTTTAAACATTCATAAACATCAAAGTGTCCACTACTGAAATCGTCACCTGTGAATCTAAGATGTTTAAGAGGCATTGGCGGTTGTCGAAAGGTGTAAAATATTTGGCCATTTCGGTGCACTTGAAAGCGACAACCGAACAATTCAGCGGCAGCCATCAACTCACATGCAGAACCATAGGTGAAGGGCTTAAGCATTTCACTCTTCTAGTGCTCCTGTGTAGTATAATTATCTCCTGTACCGTCATCAGTCCACACCTTGAACCTGTCCCAGTCATTCAATACATAAGACACAATGTTCCTCCGGATATCAAGAGTGAGCCTGATATGGCCGTGCAATATGTAACAAAGAGAATGGAAAAGGTAGGTGGTATCTCCGGGCATGGAAACCACTCGGTAAGTGACAGTTCTTTGATCGATAGAATTTTTTGAAGATGGGCCCATAAGTAACAAAGACTGTTGAAAAGTTCAATATGGCGGTCGACAGTGGCGTCATACCACCGAAATAAGCACGTACATTGGTTTCGGTTAGCTAAGGGAAGCCACCTACCAAATTTTGTGAAGATGGGGCCGTAAATAAGAAAGTTCAATATGGCGGACGTTGTTGACCGTTATGACCGTTACGCGTAGAATTTCGAAATGAAACCTGCTTAACTTTTGTAAGTAAGCTGTAAAGAATGGGCCTGCCAAATTTCAGCCTTCTACCTACACGGGAAGTTGGAGAATTAGTGACGTGTGGAAAATTCAATATGGCGGCCGACAGTGGAGTCATACCACCGAAATAATTATGTACATCGGTTTTGGCTTGCGCCGGAAAGCCACCTACCAAATTTCGTGAAGATGGGGTCAGCCTTCTACCTACACGGGAAGTTTGAAAATTGGTGACGTTGGAAAATTCAATATGGCGGCCGACAATGGCTTCATACCACTGAAATAAGTACGTACATCGGTTTTGGTTAGCGCAGGGAAGCCGCCTACCAAATTTCGTGAAGATAGGGCCATAAATGAGAAAGTTCAACATGGCGGACGTTGTCGACCGTTATGACCGTTACGTGTAGAATTTCGAAATGAAACCTGCTTAACTCTTGTAAGTAAGCTGTAAGGAATGAGCCTGCCAAATTTCAGCCTTCTACCTACACGGGAACTTGGAGAATTAATGATAAGTGAGTGAGTGAGTCAGTGAGGGCTTTGCCTTTTATTAGTATAGATAAAAGTGCACTTGTTTTGTTATACCTTTTGTAAAAGTGTTTATTTGATATTTCACACATACATTTCACGTCAACATTTTTAAAATTTTTACTTTAACATGATAAAGTTATGTTTTAGTTATGTGTTCAACATTTGTTGCCACGCATTTCCTGTCATCCTACATTTACTCAGATCATTGTAGACATGGAACATACAGGACATTTATGTATTCCAAATAATGATATATTATTTACCCTAGACAACTCCAGGCATCTCACACCCAGATAAACAGACTTCAGCTGAGTGAACATCTGCTGCGTCGTTGGGGAGGATAAGATAGCAGGCTGCTTGTGCTGATTGACACATTTAAAAAACAAAGATATTGATGAAGAGGTGCAAAGGAATTTATGATGGCCCGGCATTACAACTTTTCTTATAGGCTTCATGGATTCTAGTGTTAAAGAGCAGGGCAGTGTTACAAGCTGTTTCCATATCTCAAATTACCAGATCTCAGCAAGACTAGGTACTCATTAACACTTTAGGAGAATTATTAGATGCATTGTTTTCTTCCATCGTTATAAAAAAAACTAAATTTTTTATTGAAGAATGGCATTGCAGCCATCAATTGTTTCTAGGAACTTGCTGAATTTATGCCCTGTTGCAGTGAAGCTGTATGGTGATTTAGTGGTTGACTGATTAACTTTTAATGCAATTTGGAAAGGTGTATACGTTATCCTTAATTTGGAAAGGTGTATACTTTATCCTTTTAGTTATTTGTAACTTTGTATGGATTTTCTAACATAACATGTGGTGGTTTGTGCTGCCATGGAATTACTTCATAGCAGCAAATGGTATACTGACTAATTTATTTTCACTTCCACTCTCCGGTTTCTCATTTTGCAGTCACGTGGCCTTGTTAAGGCCCCAGGCAAGGCATCATTTACCACATTTGTGGATCTCGGAATGTACCAGCATCCAGGTGGAGCTGGCGGTAAGTTAAATTCATCATATTAAGCAAATACATATTCAGTAGAGCATCATTTTTTTAATGCACTGAAGGAAAATTAAAGTCTTGCTTGATTTCTTTATCAGACATAGTCAAAGGTTCAGTATGTTATATAACCTAAAAGAAGTCAAGTTGTTATCCTTAAATGATTATTCTGATCAATTGGGAGCATCTCAGAAAGCACATGATAAATTTTGGATGGGTACTTCCATACAGCCTTAATGGCATTTATTAAATATTTTCTGTACTGTATGTATAAACTCAAATGGGCTTTTTAACTCTGTGCTAAAGTAGTGCAGTGTTAGCTAGTTGTAGTTTCGCCCAGTTATGCTTTAATTTGATAACTAATTAGGGATCTAGATTCTGTCTTCAATTTGTAGAATCAGAAGGGTTCGTCTTTCCCCATTCTTGCTCAGGCCAGTCTTGTTATGCTGTCTTTTATTTTGAGTTGTAAGATGGCTTTTTTTTAAGCTTGACAGCCTTCCTCACCCTTGGTCTCCACCAGCAGGAGCAATGGTTGTTTCCATCACAGGCACCAAACACTTTCTTGCCACAACACTTTTGTTAGCTTCTACTATTAAGCGTTTTCAGATTCTCAAGTGCAGTAGGTGAAGTACTGTTTCAGAGCCAGTTACCATTGCTTAATCTATTATGTCATTCACATACATCCAAACATACATTTGTGGCTAGTGAGCCCATATATTGGCTTCATGCTATTTCTTCAGGTTGAGCCTGACCCTGCCCTCAGGTATTTGCTGGCAATAGGACTTGAATGTGAATATCCCTGCTCCAACTAAGGTTTGCTTTTGTTTTTAATAATCTTATTAATGTCAGATTTTTTGGCCCCTCTTCCTTGTGTAAGTTTGCCATTTTTGACTCTACCAGGATCATACAGCTACCTCCTAACAATTCAAGGGTCCTAGGATTAATGGTTATATTCCATGCAATACAGTGTTGTTTCATTTAATGGTTGGTCTGACTTTTTGTTTTTTCAAGATTTAATCTGAAAGTAGTCCAATTGTTTTGATTTTACTATAATCAACATATTGTTTGTCTGCTGGGCATTCTGTTATATATATAAGTGGGTGGCCTACAGAGGTTGTCACTCATTAAGTGTCATCTTTACTTGCAACTCTTAACCACAGTATCTGGCAAATTTGAACAGATTTAAAATATTTTGGTATAAGTAAGCAAAATTTTAAGGATAAGTTTGGAGAAATATCTTGCTACTGTTTATACAATTATTTGTTCCAAGTTTGCTTTACCTGAAGGTACAAGGAAGTACTTACAACAAAACTTACATGAAACTTAGAGCTATGGGGTTCTGTAATAAATTTGAAGAGTCTAGTAGATGCTCCATGTAACAGTTAACATTTGTGCATGGTTATTTTAGGCTTTGTTCCTGGTGATTGCTCCCGTTTTGATCAGCTGAAATTTGATGTGCGTAAAGGATCTGTGGTGAATGTGAACCCTGCAAACCCAAGGCCTCATAGTGACACACCAGAAATAAGAAAATACAAGAAGAGGTTCAACTCAGAAATTTTGTGTGCTGCTCTATGGGGTAAGTGTGCACAATATGTGAATGATTATGTATTGCTAGTAAATGCCAATTATGTTTTATTCTTTTCTCCCCTTTCCTTATGGCATCTTTCTTTTTTTATCCCACCCACCTTGAAAATATATTAATACAGTATATAAATTCGATTTTGTGTTGGTACAGTGTATTGTAAATAAAATTTGTTTTGTTAATGATTATGGCTTATTATTTTCTGAAAGGGTTCATTTGACTTGATTATTGAAATTTGAGATTAGCTAAGTTGTAATAGTTTTGTCTTCTCATTTGCCCATGACGGTCTTGTCTAAGCCTTCTGCTGTTTTATGGTTTTTCAGCTTGCTTCTCTGAAGTAGTTACAGTGTGAATTTAAATAAAGATTGTAATTTTAATGTAAAAGAGAATATAAGCAAAGCGCAGCAGAGATAAGTGCCTTTTAATAAACCTGAGAGCCTTCTTTAACTCTCAGGCACCCCCAAACTTTTTTATACGTTAAATTAGTTTTCCATTAGTTACCAACACAGGCCTTTTATGTACAGGACTTATGCATTGTTTGGCATTGTTTATTGTATTAACAATATTGATAATACATTAATTAGTACTAGAAAACAGAGCTGCAAGTAAACTCTTATTTTGAGTATAAAGCAAACTATGCTTCATTCCTTCAATTGATTAATCTTTGTGTATTCCTTATGCATAACAACCTGCATATATAAATAGTATAAGATAGAATACTACAATATAATTAACACCTCATTAATGGTGAACACAAAGACTTTCGTCCCATTATTAAATGAAGTTAATTTCCAAGAAGTGTATGGAGATTTTTGTTCTTGTAATTATGAAGAAAGTTAATTTTTTGTGGTTATGAAAGATCTACAGCTCAGACAAAGATTTCCAACGTGCTAGTATCACTTCCCAAATACATGTTTTATGTATTCTTTTGAATACATTTCTAAAATGCTTGTTTGTTGTGCATGGTGACTCTGTATTTAGCATTGCTATTTTGCTTTTCCTTCAGCATGTTAGATTAGTTGCCCATGCTAAATAAGTAGTATGTATATGTATGAGTTCTTTATAATGGACTGGTGTTCTCTAACCAGCTACAAAACATGAACTGGTTAAGAAGGTTAAAAAAAATTATTGAACATAATCTGTTTATGCTTTGTTAGAAAACTAATAGATAAGCATATTAAAAGCAGCTTTTTTTAATGATTGTAAGTAATATATTTAAAAAATGTAATTATTTTAATACATTGTATTTGTATGTTGGATCAGGAGTGAATTTATTGGTGGGCACAGAAAATGGGCTGAAGTTGCTAGATCGCAGTGGACAGGGAAAGGTGTATGGCCTTATCAACAGTCGACGGTTTCAGCAAATGGATGTTCTTGAAGGACTAAACTTACTAATAACTATATCAGGTACAGTATACAGGACACATTTAACCAGAATAAAATCTATGTACTACTTTTTTTCCCTGTTATACTATATACTTCTGTAGATTGGGCTTTCAGACTGTATAAGAATAATAATTTAATTTGAGTCCAGTTTTAGTTGGTTGTTTTCCCGAGCAGTGTACCTTTAACGTAATTTTTCATATTTTGTAAAAGTCCAGCTTATTTTGGATCCCCTTATTAGATTGATAAAATCTAAAATTCATCCCTAAAACATGTTTCTACAGTATGGTGCTGATATGGTTAATAGCTTAATTCTGCTGCCCCACAGCTGTATAATCCAGGGTTCAAATTCTAGCTGGGGAACACTTTGTTTGGAGTTTTTTTTTTCCCTGTATCTGCATCTCCGCAATGTGCTTGTGTTCTTGTACAGGGTTGTTTTCTGCTTTTACCCAATGCTACCAAGACAGGCCCAGGCCATCATGTCATTGAACTGAAATAAATTATTAATTATGAGTTAAAAGGCGAAAATATTGTAAACATTTAATTTATTTTTGTGTTTATTAATTTGTTAGTCTTGTAGTCTATTTAGTTAAAAAAAATACCAGTATTTTGTGCAGACTTCTAATAACCTAAATGTTTATATTATTTATGTACTCATATTTGCTTAAGAAATGCTTCTGTTTGTGTTTTACCGTTGTGCAAGTTTTGCTTATACTTATTAATAATGTAAACTGTACTTGATGAATCCTAATGTTGGTTTATCCTTTTGGAGTGTATATAATATCTCTATGGTTCCGATATGTTTTGTGCAGTGTTTATCTCACTTTTTTTTATTTTATTATTATTTATAATTGTTTACTTGGGTGCCTTATTGTGGGTTGGCTTCTTCCTGGTGCTGCTGGGATAGGCTTTTTCTTTTGTGACCCTGATCTGAGTTAAACAGGTTTGATATTTTTTGTAATTGACTCAGATTGGCATTTTTGCAATAAGTAAATAATTTTGTTTTACAGTTATTTTTTTTTTCCCCTCATTCAAGGCAAGAAGAACAAGCTGCGTGTGTATTATCTTTCCTGGTTGAGGAACAAGATTTTACATAATGATCCTGAGGTTGAAAAGAAACAGGGATGGACTACTGTGGGGGAGATGGAAGGGTGTGTGCATTATAAAGTGGGTGAGTGTGCGAAAGTGCATAGTATTCAATTCACTTCTTATTAAATAACCTCCCACTAGTCAACTTGGTACATCTGCACTTTTAAAAATTATATAACAACAACAACCTTTATTTATATAGTACATGTTCATACAAATAATGTAGATCAAAGTGCTTTACATGATGAAGAAAGTCAAAAAAAGTAAGAATTAAAATAAGAGAACACTAATTAACATAGAATAAAAGTAAGTTCCGATGGCCAGGGAGGTCAGAAAAAAAAAAAAACTCCAGATGGCTGGAGAAAAAATAAAATCTGCAGGGGTTCCAGGCCATGAGACCACCCAGCCCCTTCTAGGCATTCTACCTAACATAATAATAAATGTATAAATGCATGATGGTGGTTAAACACAGAAGTACTATATATAATAGTTCAGTCAAAATATTTTTAAATAATTTCTTAAAACATCCAAAATTATAGTTCTAAATTATAGATCCATATTCTAACTCTCCTACATAAAGTGGCTACCCAGCACCACACTATTGACATGACACAGATGTTTGACGGTGCCCTTATATAGGCACAGGCACATCTAGCGTTTTTGTTCCAGGTCCAGGAGTTCAGAAATCACTGGCAGTGAACAGAGAAAGAGATGAAATGCAATAATTGCAAATATTATTTAAAGAAAAATACTCTAAGTCTCAGTTGTAATTCTGCCAAGAGAATGCTTTGCTTAAATATCAAGTCTTCTGTCTTTTTTTGACTGATGCAACTAATAAGGCTTCAAATATTGATAGCTAAATCCTTTTTGGAACTAACATCAAAAGACAGGAACTAACATCAAAATAACAGTTTTATTTATCCTTGAAACTTTAAGAAAACCTGTATCTTAAAATTTCAGTGTATGCTCTCATTTAGTCCTTAGTGATTCCTCTGAGTCATTGAGGAAACTGGAAGGTTAAGATATCTATATCAAATGCACAGTTCTAAAGTTACATGTAAATATAGAAGAACTGGTTTAATCGTTTAAGAACTTTAAAAATGGCAATATTAGTTGCACAAGAAATATTTTTCTTAATGAATATTACTTTAAAGTAGATATTAAGAAAACAATGCAGTAATGCTGAAAATGAGACATAAAATACTTTCACGTATTTTATAATGTGTGCATATATTGCAAATTTGTGTTTTGTAGTATTATATTTTATCCAAAAGTTATTTCTTGAATTACGTTGCATGTTCTGTATCCATGTATACTGCATTCTGATCTTGTGTAGCATTTAATTAAAAATAATTTAATAATAATATATGTGTGTGTGTGTGTGTGTGTGTGTGTGTGTGTGTGTGTGTGTACAGTGGGATGCAAAAGTTTGGGCAACCTTGTTAATAGTCATTATTTTCCTGTATAAATCGTTGGTTGTTACGATAAAAAATGTCAGTTAAATATATCATATAGGAGACACACACAGTGATATTTGAGAAGTTAAATGAAGTTTATTAGATATACAGAAAGTGTGCAATAATTGTTCAAACAAAATCAGGCAGGTGCATAAATTTGGGCACCGTTGTCATTTTATTGATTCCAAAACTTTTAGAACTAATTATTGGAACTCAAATTGGCTTGGTAAGCTCAGTGACCCCTGACCTACATACACAGGTGAATCCTATAATGAGAAAAAGTATTTAAGGGGTCAATTGTAAGTTTCCTCCTCCTTTAATTTTCTCTGAAGAGTAGCAACATGGGGTCACAAAACAACTCTCAAATGACCTGAAGACAAAGATTGTTCACCATCATGGTTTAGGGAAGGATACAGAAGGCTGTCCCAGAGATTTAAGCTGTCTGTTTCCACAGTTAGGAACATATTGAGGAAATGGAAGACCACAGGCTCAGTTCAATTTAAGGCTCGAAGTGGCAGACCAAGAAAGATTTTGGATAGACAGAAGCTAATAATGGTGAGAACAGTCAGAGTCAACCCACAGACCAGCACCAAAGACCTACAACATCATCTTGCAGCAGATGGAGTCACTGTGCATCGCTCAACCATTCGCGACTTTACACAAGGAGATGCTGTATGCGAGAGTGATGCAGAGGAAGCCTTTTCTCCGCCCACAGCACAAACGGAACCGCTTGAGGTATGCTCAAGCACATTTGGACAAGCCAGCTTCATTTTGGAATAAGGTGCTGTGGACTGATGAAACTAAAATTGAGTTATTTGGGCATAACAAGGGCGTTATGCATGGAGGAAAAAGAACACAGCATTCCAAGAAAAACACCTGCTACCTACAGTAAAATATGGTGGTGGTTCCATCATGCTGTGTGGCCAGTGCAGGGACTGGGAATCTTGTCAAAGTTGAGGGACGCATGGATTCCACTCAGTATCAGCAGATTCTGGAGACCAATGTCCAGGAATCAGTGACAAAGCTGAAGCTGTGCCGGGGCTGGATCTTTCAACAAGACAACGACCCGAAACACTGCTCAAAATCCACCAAGGCATTCATGCAGAGGAACAAGTACAGACCTGAATATAATTGAAAATCTGTGGTGTGAGTTAAAGAGAGCTGTCCATGCCCGGAAGCCATCAAACCTGAATGAACTAGAGATGTTTTGTAAAGAGGAATGGTCCAAAATACCTTCAACCACAATCCAGACTCTCATTGGAACCTACAGGAAGCATTTAGAGGCTGTAATTTCTGCAAAAGGCGGATCTACTAAATATTGATTTCATTTCTTTTTTGTGGTGCCCAAATTTATGCACCTGCCTGATTTTGTTTGAACAATTATTGCACACTTTCTGTAAATCCAATAAACTTCATTTCACTTCTCAAATATCACTGTGTGTGTCTCCTATATGATATATTTAACTGACATTTTTATCGTAACAACCAACGATTATATATATATATATATATATATATATATATATATATATATATATATATATATATATATATATATATATATATATATATATATATATATATATATATATATATATATACTAAACTGCTCAAAAAATTAAAGGAACACTTTGAAAACACATCAGATCTCAATGGGAAAAGAAATCCTCCTGGATATCTATACTGATATAGACTGGGTAATGTGTTAGGAACGAAAGGATGCCACATCGCTTGATGGAAATGAAAATGATCAACCTACAGAGCCCTGAATTCAAAGACGCCCCAAAAATCAGAGTGAAAAATTATGTGGCAGGCTAGTCCATTTTGCCAAAATTTAATTGCAGCAACTCAAAATTGTACGCAGCACTTTGTATGGCCCCTGTGTTCTTGTATACATGCCTGACAACATCGGTGCATGCTTCTAATGAGATGACAGATGGTGTTGTGGGGATCTCCTCCCAGATCTGGACCAGGGCATCACTGAGCTCCTGGACAGTCTGAGGTGCAACCTGGTGGCATTGGATGGACCAAAACATAATGTCCCAGAGGTGTTCTATTGGATTTAGGTCAGGAAAGTGTGGTGGCCAGTCAATGGTATCAATTCCTTCATCCTCCAGGAACTGCCTGCATACTCTCACCACATGAGGCCAGGAATTGTCGTGCACCAGGAGCCACTGTACCAGCATAGGGTCTGACAATGGGTCCAAGGATTTCATCCTGATACCTAATGGCAGCCAAGGTGCCTTTGTCAAGCCTGTAGCGGTCTGTGTGACCCTCCATGGATATGCCTCCCCAGACAATCATTAACCCACCACCAAACTGCTCATGCTGAATGATGTTACAGGCAGCATAATGTTCTCCATGGCTTCTCCAGACCCTTTCACTTCTGTCACGTGCTCAGGGTGAACCTGCTCTCATCTGTAAAGCACAGGGCACCAGTGGTGCATCTGCCAATTCTGGTATTCTATGGCTAATGCCAATCGAGCTGCATGCTGCTGGGCAGTGAGCTCAGGGCCCATTAGAGGACATGGGGCCCTTGGGTCACCCTCATGAAGTCTTTCTGGTTGTTTGGTCAGAGACATTCACACCAGTGGCCTGCTGGAGGTCATTTTGTAGGGCTCTGGCAGTGCTCATCCTGTTCCTCCTGCCCAAAGGAGCAGATACTGGTCCTGCTGATGGGTTATGGACCTTCTATGGCCCTCTCCAGCTCTCCTAGAGTAACTGCTTGTCTCCTAGAATCTCCTCCATGCCCTTGAGACTGTGCAGGGAGACACAGCAAACCTTCTGGCAATGACACATATTGATGTGCCATCCTGGAGAAGTTGGACTACCTGTGCAACCTCTGTAGGGTCCAGGTATCGCCTCATGCTACCAGTAGTGACACTGACTGTAGCCAAATGCAAAACTAGTGAAGAAACAGTCAGAAAAGATGAGGAGGGAAAAATGTCAGTGGCCTCCACCTGTTAAACCATTCCTGTTTTGGGGGTCATCTCATTGTTGCCCCTCTAGTGCATCTGTTGTTAATTTCATTAACACCACAGCAGCTGAAACTGATTAACAACCCCTCTGCTACTTAACTGACCAGATTAATATCCCATAAGTTTCATTGACTTTATGCTATACTCTGATTAAAAGTGTTCCTTTAATTCCTTTGAGCAGTAT